>NC_136957.1:30298641-30306141 GCF_032717465.1 Coenobita brevimanus | reverse complement strand
ATCTCACCACCCTGGTACTAAAACCTTTAATTCATGCTGAATACATGGTTGGGGGAAGGACCCTGGTCCGATCCTGTCAAGATGCTATCAGCCACAAGAGAATGCCGGTTCCGTGCATGATGTATGTACTGTAATGTTTACATGTAGGACGGCTTCATAGCAGCAGTTGCTTACCCGTGGACGACGGGACTACTTGTCCAGAATAATTGGAATTAAGAAACAGCAAAAAACAACCAAAAAGGCAACATGGTAGAGTTGTTTCGTACATGAGTGGTGTGATGGTATTGGCAAGAATGTTTTTATACCATGTCAACAGATAGTATGAATAGCTAGTTAGGACCGTTTTAATTAAATTCATATAGGCAAAAAACTTTCCTGCGCCAGCCTTTAGTTGTTTTCACGTGTTTTTTTTTTATTATTATTATCACCCTTGAGTAGATTGCACTGAATGAGATTAAGTTAGATAACTCTGTGTTAGGTCAGATTTTGTGTGGTTTATTTTTCACGTTCTGAGGTCCCCTGTTGCAATCGATGCACACATCCATACTTGGTCGCCCAGGCATACTTGCCTGTGGCTCATTCAGATTTGGAAATTACCCTGCTGTTGTAAGTGTTGTTAAGCAGATGTCCACAAACTGCCCTTCCTGTGTGTCATAACCATGTAACTCAATCCTCCATACACCTCATCGTGTTCGGGATGGACACTCTCGGTCCTGGACTTTTCGGCCTTAAGTCATTTAGGCCGTAACATCCAAAGGGTCCAAACAACATACTGCCTAAAATGTATACAGCCTAAATAACCAAACTCCATCAAGATGACATTGCAGAAATTAGGTTAGGTTAAGTTACGTTAGGATATGCTGGGTTACGTTAGGTTAGGTTAAGGCCTGAACGACCTAAAGCCGAAACGCCACGACCCGACACCCTATAAGCCAGTTTTACCGACCAAATGAGTCTCAGTGATAATTAACACAGTAAGAACGATGACCTGTTTTCTTAGTATGAACTTCCTATAACTGAACCCTATTTACTTATTTATTTCCTTCGGTTCAAATAGATCCCTATTCAAGAAAGGGTTTATGAAAACTGGACTGAAGAGAGTCGAAACTGGGTAATTTCCCAAGGCGTTGCCAAGAAAAACATAGGACATAAACGCGTCGGATGGGGTAGTACCTATATTACATGGGGCTCCAATGGCAGAATGAAATGTTCTGCAGGTACAAAAATCAAATTACAAAACGCCATCGTGCTGGGAAGGATAGTGGTGATTGCTTTAGAAGTCCTGATTCTCCTAATTCCATTCACATTCCTGTTCTCTGGACCACCTTCAGCTCGTATCTCAGTTCCTTCATTTGTCTCTTCGTAATCCCCGTTCAGTCCAGCTATCGAGCCCACCCTTTCTTCATCCACTTTCATTTCACGTTCTCCTTCATTTCTGCAAAATTTTCTGATATCTCTGTGTTCTCAAACGTCTATCCCATTATTCCTTCATTCCCAATTCACTTGGCTGCCTTCTCTCTCTCTCTCTCTCTCTCTCTCTCTCTCGCTCTCTCTCTTTTAAATTTGTCTCCTCCCTCTTCCCATTTACTCTCTTCCTCCTCCTTCAGACTATCCTTCCCTTCCTTCTCTTCAATTTCACCATCAAATCAATTCCTTTCTTTTCTCTCACTCTCTTTTTGCTCTCATCGTTCTTTCTCTTCTTTTTTATTTGCTCTTTCTTCATTTTTTTTTACACCCTCCCAGTCATTCATTCGCATTTTACTATGCCCCCTCCCACTTCTCTCTCTCTCTCTCTCTCTCTCTCTCTCTCTCTCTCTCTCTCTCTCTCTCTCTCTCTCTCTCTCTCTCTCTCTCTCTTCTGCTGGCATGACGAATGGAGTTAAGAAAGAGAGAGAGAGAGAGAGAGAGAGACTGTGCATACCTTCTGCTATCATCTCTTTCTTCCTCTCTTTTAAAAGTTGGTCCCTCCTATATTCTCTCTCTCTCTCTCTCTCTCTCTCTCTCTCTCTCTCTCTCTCTCTCTCTCTCTGTATATATCTATCTAGCTATCTTCTGCTGGCATGACGAATGGAGTTAAGAAAGAAAGAGAGAGAGAGAGAGAGAGAGAGAGAGAGAGAGACTGTGCATACCTTCTGCTATCATCTCTTTCTTCCTCTCTTTTAAAACTTGGTCCCTCCTATATTCTCTCTCTCTCTCTCTCTCTCTCTCTCTCTCTCTCTCTCTCTCTCTCTCTCTCTCTCATTATATCTCCTCGCTAGCCCCTTTTATATCATCTTTAGTAGGACCGTTTTGTTATCAGTCCCAGACCTTACTTTGTATTACTGAAAGAAACTGTTACCTTCGAGAAGGCAAAACTAAAGGGAGGAGGGAGATAAAGGGGAGAAAGGGGAAGATGAGAAGATAAAATAATAAAGGAAAGGAAATGAGAAGGGAGAGAGCAAGGTAGGAGAGGAGGCGATGAAAAGAAACTGAGAGAGGGACGGGGGGAAGGCAAAGGAGGAAGAGAGAGGAAATGTAAAAGATGATGAGGTGTGTGTGAAACAGGAGGAGGTTAGAAGAAAGAAGAAGGCAGTAAAAGAGAAGAGGAGGAGGAGAATGGAAAGAAGAGGGGAGGATGAGAAGGAAGACGGTCCAATGATGAAGAGAGCATAGTTGATATAAGAGACTAGGGAGAACGGGTGGAGAGGAAACGATAAGATGTGAAATACAATAAATCCCAAGAAAATTGATGGAAACGAGATAAATCAAGACGTCATAGAAGGCAATACAATTTTGAAGCTGATACTTTTTGTTTAAGCATTGTCACCTCCAAACAATTTATTGTACAGTATGTAATCTACATGAAACGCTGACTGTGATGACGTCGTCTCTCTATTATACTTGCAATCAGAAGTTTAACTGTCAGTGAAGAATGTGTTGCTTATAACTCCAGTCTTTCCAGCTCGATGACAAAAGTGGCCATCCCAGCTCAGTGCCATTGTTAAAGGGCCCAGGTGCATGACAACGGCGCACATGCAGGACAATTTGTGTGCAGCAGTATGAGGTCATTGGCCGCACCTGGGTAGTTTGGTGGTCGTGACGAGCGCGACATAGGTGTACGTAGGCGGGCCAATGGCAGTGATTACCATGGTAGAGTGAAGTGGCTCCGCAGGATATGGCAAGCGACGTAATAAGGTAATTAAACTTCCTATTAGCATTATCTATGGGCTCTATTCCCTCAGAAGCACTTATAACATGTAAGGTAAACATGGTGCGATATAATGACAAACGTTTAGCCTTTTACTATAAGATGTTTTCTGAGTAAATTAAATCTCATTTTCGGCGGTGAGAGTAACGAGAAAACTTCAGCGTACTGAATGGTCTAATGTAAAAGTTTCAAAAAACATTTAAAACAAGAAGTTCCACGTACTTGATTGTTTCGCCAGCCAAAAGAAGAAAAAATGGCAACTTTGCGCCGGAGAGCTAAAGGCTTGGAAATGACATATACTATAATATAGTCAGTCTGTGTGTGAGAAAAACATCCACAATGGCAGATGAACAACACTTTGGTTGTGTACTCAAAAGTTTCCAGGGCAGGTACCGCCAATCTTAGTAATTCTTTAGTGTCGTCGAAATTATGTGGAAGAATAAACAATCAGAGGCTGCAACAACCGAACCCATCTTTGGGTCTAAAAAAACATTTGACTTGCTCCTGTGACCTTAACTTGTGGTCGATTGTTCTCAAAATTGAATGACTTTATTATTGATAGAGTCCAAGCCATTCCACCAATTTTGGTCAAAATCCTATCAAAAGTATGTAGCTATTTTGCTGACACACACACACACACACACACACACACACACACACACACACACACACACACACACACACACACACACACACACACACACACACACACACACACACACACACACACACACACACACACACATACAAAGGAGGAAAAAACGAAAATGAAATCTACGCAGGTCCGGAATAAAAAGATATTCAAATATTCATATTATCATCTGACAATGAAATTTACGACCCCTTTTTTTTTTTTTTTAATAGGAGAAAGTAAAGAGGAAACAAATGTGGACTTCTGGCAGAGTAAAAGATAACGGACTAATGGATGGGAAGACTGACGCAATGGATAAACCGAAGGACTGAATGGTTGGGCAGACTCCAGGGCTGAAGGGCTTGATAGAATGAAAGTCTGAAGGACTGGGTAGAATGAATGGTTGAAGGATTGCGAGAATAAAAGACCAGTGGAGTGGGTAGAACGAATGATCCAAGGACTGGATAGAATGAATGACTGAGTGACTGGGCAAACCAGTAGCCTCGGTAAAGTGAAGGACTGAAGGACTGGGTACAGTAAAGGAATGAGGGACTTGGTACAGTGAATGAATGAGAGACGGAGTACAGTAAAGGAAAATGGGGCTGGATACAGTGAAGGAATGAAGAACGGTACATTGAAGAAATGAGGGGCTTGGTGTGATGAAAGACACGTGAAGAAATAAGGGACTGTGTACTGTGAAGGAATGAAGATCAGTACAGTGAAGGAATTAGGGACTGGGTACAATGAAGGAATGAAGGACAGTACAGTGAAGGAATAAGGAACTGGGTACAGTGAAGGAATGAGTGATGGGTGCACTGAAGGAATGGGGAACAGATCAGATTGAGGGAACGAAGGATTGAGTATAATGAAGGAATGAGAGACTGGGCAGAGTGAAAAGGACTGATTCCGCTGAGTGGACCGATGAAACAAAGCCGAAAAAATGTTCAGACTGGATGACTGAAGGAGTGGGTAGACTGAAGTACTGGGTAAACTGAAGGACTGCATAGTTGGTGAAAGTGGTGGAATGAAACACTGAAACCAAGCAGATTGAATTATTGTAGACGGAAGCATTATAGGTAGAAAGGCTGAATAACTGAATGACTGGGTAGACTTTGAGCCTGAAGGACTGTTAAAGGCCCAGGCAGAAATATGGAGAGAATAAAAGCCTAAAGGAGTGAGTAAAGAATTATATATAGACTGAAAAACTGAGTACACTGAAAGACTGGGTAGATTTAATTAAGAAATGATGGACTGGAGGACTAAGTAGACTGAATATAGAATTGAATAACCGAAGGAGTATAGGACTGGGTAGTCCGAATGATGGAGTGAATGACTGAATGAATGAGTACAATGAAAGATCAAAGAACTTGACAGACTGAAGAATGAAGAGGCTAGGTAGACTGAAGTATTAAGAAGACTGAAGACTTGAAGAACTAGGTTGACAGAAGAAGTAAACAAAATGAATACTGTACAGTAAATGATCGGATAATTTCTGAATGATGACGGATTCATAAGGTTCTAGTAAGCTGGCTGGCTAAATAGTTTGCTCACGGAACCTGCGTTGGTCTGAACCAGCCCAAACCATATGTCAACCAAACCAAACCCAAATCAAACTAACCAAAACCACGCAACACCAATCCACGCCAAACCAACATATCTCAAACCAATTAGATCCGAACAAAACTAGTCTATGCCAAACGAAACCAATTCAAACCAACCAAATTCAAAACAAATAATCCACGCCTAAACAACTCAGCTCAGATCAACCAAATGCAAACAACATAATCCATGCCTATCCAGCACACGTCAGACCAACCAAATCTAAACAATAGTCCACCTAAACCCAACGCAGCTCAAACTAACTAAATCCAAGCAACACAATGCCACTCCCAACCAAATCCAGCTAAAACCACCCAAATCCAAACAACACTCTTCCACGCAAATCCATCTCAGCAAAAACTAAATTCAAACAACACTAATCCACGCCCAACCCAACCCACCTCAGACCACCCAAATTCAAACCAGAATGGCACTCAATAGAGCACATACCTCCGCCATCAACATCCATGCAATATTCACAGAAAATTTTACGAAAATGTCGAAAACGCCCTATCTCTCAATGTTAAAGAAAGTAAAAAAAAAAAAAAAAATCTTGGATCGGCACCTTTATCCGAATCCGCACCAAAATTTAATGAGTCTCTACTGGACCAAGGCCCATTCTTCTACCAAGGTTCGTGGAAATCCGTCCAGTAGTTTTTGTGTGATCTTGCTCACAAACCAACCAACCTGCAAACAAACAAAAGGGAAGGGGTGAAAACATAACCTCCATGGCGGAGGTAACAACACTAATCCACGTTAAACATAACCAAGCTCACACCTACCAAACCCAAAAAACACTAATCCATGCCAAACCCAACACAGCTCTAACCAATCAAATCTAAATAACACTAATCCACCCCAAACCCAACACAGTTCTAATAAATCAAATCCAAACAACACTTATCCATCCCAAGCCCCACACAGCTCTAACCAATCAAATCCAAACAATACTAATCCACCCCAAGCCCAACACAGCTCAAGCCAATCAAATCCAAACAACACTAATCCATCCCAAACCCAACACAGCTCAAGCCAATCAAATCCAAACAACACTAATCCACCCCAAACCCAACACAGCTCAAGCCAATCAAATCCAAGCAACACTAATCCACCCCAAACCCAACACAGCTCTAACCAATCAAATCCAAACAACACTAATCCACCCCAAACCCAACACAGCTCTAACCAATCAAATCCAAACAACACCAATCCACGCATAACCCTACCTAAGATCAGACCAACCAAACACAGCGAAGCCAAACCTAACCCAGGTAAATAACCTAAACAACCCAGCCTATCTCAATCCTACCCCGCAAAAAATGGGTAAGTAAAATTTCCCACTGCAAGAGAGAGAGAGAGAGAGAGACTACATAACATCTCCTTTTCCCTCCAAACTTTGGTATCATCTTCAGTCATCACTTCCTTCCCCCCGCCTCTCTCTCTCTCTCTCTCTCTCTCCATTCACGCTATACATCCCGATCTTTTTTTTTCTCTCTCTCAACCTTCTTCACTCATTTCTACTGTCCCTATTATCTCCATTCCCTATTTTCCCTAGTATGTCAATAATTTACCTGGTTCGCCTTACAGTGGCGAGTTTAACACAGAATATTTTTTGCACTGAATGGGTCTTTCTTTGTTACTTTAATAATGTAAAAAGTCAAACTGTATATTTGCTTGAACACTCAATCTATTCATTAATTACTCCCTCTCCAATAAGGGCAGCATGTGACAAATTACCCTTTTAAGCTCGAAAGATAAAACTCTATTGACATATATAACTGATAAATAGGGGATCTTGCTCACTATGTAATGATATAAATGCAAATGTTGATAACTATGTAATGAGAAAAAGTACCTGTGTTGAACACGTGTTGTCATCGGAACTGTCGTATAGATGGATGAGTCCATTATGTCTGCATCTATTCGGTGGTATGTGGCTTTCTCTTATGTGATAGATATTAGAACAGATCAAAATGTTGGCTTCGATATCCCAACAATCCATCAGAGTGCAGGATAATGCCTCCATGATTGATGTCAACTATCATGGTGTGGAGTTAGAGGCATCTTAGCCTGATGAGCCTTC
>NC_136957.1:30261141-30286141 GCF_032717465.1 Coenobita brevimanus | reverse complement strand
AAAACCATCACTTTACTCTTCCCTACATTCACCTTTAGGTTCCATTTCTTACACACTCTCTCAAACTCATCCACCAAGCTTTGCAGCTCCCCTTCGTCTTCACTCAACAACACAGTATCATCTGCAAACAACAGTACAGGGAGTTTCCAAACACTATCCTCTCTCACCAGGGCCACTCCAACATCCACTACCCTACCTTGCACCTCTTTTATTACCCCATCCAGGTACAGATTGAACAACCATGGAGACATGACACATCCCTGTTTCAAACCAACTTTCAAAGAGAAAAATTCACTTAGTTCACCATCCACACGCACTGCAGCCATATCACCATCATACATACTCTTCACAGCATTCAACAACTTCCCATCTACTCCATATATTCTTAACACTTTCCACAATCCTTGTCTATCCACCCTGTCATATGCTTTCTCCAAATCCATGAAAGCCGCATACAACTTCTTTCCCTTCTCTAGAAACTTTTCCACTAAAGATCTAAGAATGAATATCTGATCTACACAACCTCTTCCCTTCCTACAGCCTCCCTGTTCTTCTCCAACTAATTTCTCTGTTCTTTCTCTAACTCTGTCTATAAGTATCCTACCATACACTTTTCCTATTATACTAAGAAGACAAATGCCCCTATGATTACCACACACTTCTTTTTCCCTTTTTCCTTTGTACAAGGGAATAATTATACTTGACTTCCAATCCTCCGGGACTCTACCTTCCTCCCAGGCCAATCTGCACATCTTCCACATCCATTCTACTACTATCTCTCCCCCATGCTTCAGCATTTCACCACACACTCCATCAATTCCTGGGGCTTTCCCCGATTTAACTTTCTTCATTGCTTCCACAACTTCTATCCTACTGATTTCTTCCTGTCTTCTCACCTCCCTCCTTCTCCCAGCCATTCCCCAGCCACTTATACTCGCATTACTTCCATCCTGTATGTTCAACAATTCCTTAAAGTGTTCTCTCCATCTGCTCACTTTTTCTCCCTTCTCCACTAGTAATCTACCATTTTTATCTTTCACTCCCCTGCTAACTTCACTTCCACCCTGTCTTACTCTTTTCACTTCTCTCCAGAACATTTTCTTACAGTCCCTCCACTTTACACTCAAATTCCTTCCAAATTCCTCATCCATTCTCTTCTTACTCTCTCTTACTAATCTTTTCACCTCTCTCTTTCTTTCTACATATAACTCTCTCTTCCATCTCTCAACTTCTTCCACGCCCCTATTTCTCACCCATTCATTGTATGCTTTCTTCTTTTGTGCCACAGCCTGTTTCACCTCTTCAGTCCACCACGCTGTTCCTTGCACCCCCCTCTGCCTTCTCTTCCTTCCACACACCACATCACATGCTGCACATATTTCTTCTGTAAATATCTTACACACACCTTCCAGGTCTCCCATCTGCTCCAATTCATATTTGCCCAATCGTTCCTCCACTTCTCTCTTATACTCTGACTTTTTCTCATCCTCTTGTAACCTTTTCACTCTCCTTGCAACTACTCCTTCCTCTCGTCTTTCCCTTCTTCTATTCCTCCATCTCATTTGCATCCTAATTCTGGCCACCACCAAGTAGTGGTCAGAAAGTCCACTCCCCCAGCTTCTATAAACTCTTGCATCCTTTACACATCTTCGCATCCTTTCATCCACACACACATAATCAATCATTGCCTTCCTTTCATTCAGTTCACCACCCACCCTTCTCATCACTCGCCATGTATACCTGTGGATCATTTTATGCCTGAAGAGGTATTGGCTATCACCAACCCCCTCCCAGCACAAATGTCCACTAACGCACTCCCATTCTCATCTATCTCGGCAGGCACACCCCACTCACCAACTATTCCATCCACCTTCACATTACCAACTTTACCATTCATATCACCAATCAAAAACACTCTCTCATTCCTTCCAAACTTTTCCATGCACATTTCCACATTTGTCCAGAACTCTTCTCTCACTCTTTTAGCACGATCTTGCGTTGGCGCATACACACACACACACAATCGCCCACATTTGTATTCCAACTTTCAACTTTACCCACACAATCCTTGACCCAACTGATCCATACTGTCTTATGCTCTTCTTCCATCTTTTACTCACAACTATACACACTCCTTCCTTTGCCCTCTCATTCTCATCTACTCCTGCACATATACCCCATCCATACTCCCATTCTCTCACACTTTCTCCTCCCCATTTTGTTTCAGTTATTCCACATACATCCACTTTCGCACCCTCAAGCACCTGGACAATCTCTCTCTCTTTCACCTCATCATTCGCTCCTCTTACATTCCATGTACTCATTACCAAGTCCTTTGTCCGGTCCTGGGTCGTCATCGTTTGGTCAGTCCTTGTCCGAGGCTTCTTGTTTGTTTTTTTAGTTAGTTGTTTTCCGGGGAGGGGCACTAACCCTCCGCCAACCCTTTTAGTCGCCTTTTACGACAAGCAGGGATACTGGGGGAGTATTCTTGAAAACCCCCCTACCCCCAGGGGGTAGGTTTTTTTTTTATATTTTCGCTAGCCAAAAGAAGAAAAAATGGCAACTTTGCGCCGGAAAGCTAAAGGCTTGGAAATGACATATACTTGTCTGTCTGTGTGTGAGGAAAACATCCACAATGGCAGATGAACAACACTTTGGTTGTGTACTCAAAAGTTTCCAGGGCAGCTACCGCCAACCTTAGTTATTCTTTAGTGTCGTCGAAATTATGTGGAAGAATAAACAATCAGAGGTTGCAATAAACGGACCCATCTTTGGGTCTAAGAAAACATTTGACTTGCTCATGTGACCTTAACTTGTGGTCGATTGCTCTCAAAATCGAATGACTTTATTATTGATAGAGTCTCAGCCATTACACCAATTTTGGTCAAAATCTTATCAAAAGTATTTAGCCATTTTGCTGACACACACACACACACACACACACACACACACACACACACACACACACACACACACACACACACACACACACACACACACACACACAATCCAAGCACACCATAACACCCGGTCTCGTTTGGCAAACGAAGGTGTCAAATTTTTTGTCTGCCATTCGTGGTGTTTCCATCAGATGAAATATGATTTAGCAATAAGTCTTATGAATCTGATTTTCAGGCCAATACAGAACTAATCAACACAGAGAAACATATACTGTACTGTACAGTACAATGTCATACTTTACTGGGATACACACACACACACACACACACACACACACACACACACACACATACAAAGGAGGAAAAAAAGAAAATGAAATCTACGTAAGTCCGGAATAAAAAGATATTCAAATATTCATATTATGATCGGACAATGAAAATTACCACTATTTTTTATAAGAAATGGGAGAAAATAAAGAGCAAACAAATGTGGACTTCTGTCAGAGTAAAGGATAACGGACTGATGGATGGGAAGACTGAAGCAATGGATAAACAGAAGGACTGAATGGTTGGGCAGACTTCAGGGCTGAAGGGCTTGATAGAATGAAAGTCTGAAGGACTGGGTAGAATGATCGGTCGAAGTATTGTTAAGAATAAAAGACCAATGGAGTGGGCAGAACGAATGATCCAAGGACTGGATAGAATGAATGACTGAGTGACTGGGCAAAGCAATGGCCTGGGTAAAGTGAAGGACTGAAGGACTGGGTACAGCAAAGGAATGAGGGACTTGGTACAGTGAACGAATGAAAGACGGAGTACAATAAAGGAAAATGGGGCTGGATACAGTGAAGGAATGAAGGACGGTACAGTGAAGAAATGAGGGGCTTGGTGTGATGAAGGACACGTGAAGAATAAGGGACTGTGTACTGTGAAGGAATGAAGGTCAGTATAGTGAAGGAATTAGGGACTGGGTACAGTGAAGGAATGAAGGACAGTACAGTGAAGGAATAAGGAACTGGGTACAGTGAAGGAATGAGTGATGGGTGCACTGAAGGAATGGGGAACAGATCAGATTGAGGGAACGAAGGATTGAGTATAATGAAGGAATGAGAGACTGGGCAGAGTGAAAAGGACTGATTCCGCTGAGTGGACCGATGAAACAAAGCCGAAAAAATGTTCAGACTGGATGACTGAAGGAGTGGGTAGACTGAAGTACTGGGTAAACTGAAGGACTGCATAGTTGGTGAAAGTGGTGGAATGAAACACTGAAACCAGGCAGATTGAATTATTGTAGATGGAACCATTATAGATAGAAAGGCTGAATAACTGAATGACTGGGTAGACTTTGAGCCTGAAGGACTGTTAAAGGCCCAGGCAGAAATATGGAGAGAATAAAAGCCTAAAGGAGTGAGTAAAGAATTATATATAGACTGAAAAACTGAGTACACTGAAGGACTGGGTAGATTTAATTAAGAAATGATGGACTGGAGGACTAAGTAGACTGAATAGAGAATTGAATAACTGAAGGAGTATAGGACTGGGTAGTCCGAATGATGGAGTGAATGA
Organism: Coenobita brevimanus; assembly: GCF_032717465.1. NCBI lineage: Eukaryota > Metazoa > Arthropoda > Malacostraca > Decapoda > Coenobitidae > Coenobita > Coenobita brevimanus. The sequence continues at coordinate 30,281,675 of NC_136957.1, read as the reverse complement.
CTGAATGAATGAGTACAGTGAAAGATCAAAGAACTTGACAGATTGAAGAATGAAGTTCGTTCGAAGATTTCCTGCACATATAGTGCAGACCGGGCCATACATTAGCCCGGTCAGTGGGGTATGGGCTGGTTAAAAAAGAGTAAGTGAGGAGGACAGGACCTGGGGATTGCCCAGCACACACGTCCTGTCTCCTGACTGGCTTTGTAGTGTGTGTGAAGAATGAAGAGGATGGGTAGACTGAAGTATTAAGAAGACTGAAGACTTTAAGAACTAGGTTGACAGAAGAAGTAAACAAAATGAATACTGTACAGTAAATGATCGGATAATTTCTGAATGATGACGGATTCTTAAGGTTCTAGTAAGCTGGCTGGGTAAATAGTTTGCTCACGGAACCTGCGTTGGTCTGAACCAGCCCAAACCATATGTCAACCAAACCAAACCCAAACCAAACTAACCAAAACCACGCAACACCAATCCACGCCAAACCAACATAGTTCATACCAATTAGATCCAAACAAAGCTAGTCTATGCCAAACCAAACCAATTCAAACCAACCAAATTCAAAACAAATAATCCACGCCTAAACAACTCAGCTCAGATCAACCAAATGCAAACAACATAATCCATGCCTATCCAGCACAAGTCAGACCAACCAAATCTAAACAACACTAGTCCACCTAAACCCAACGCAACTTAAACTAACTAAATCCAAGCAACACAATGCCACTCCAAACCAAATCCAGCTAAAACCAACCAAATCCAAACAACACTCTTCCACGCAAATCCATCTCAGCACAAACTAAATTCAAACAACACTAATCCACGCCCAACCCAACCCACCTCAGACCAACCATAATCAAACCAGAATGGCACTCAGTAGAGCACATACCTCCGCCATCAACATCCATGCAATATTCACTGAAAATTTTACGAAAATGTAGAAAACGCCCTATCTCTCAATGTTAAAGAAAGTAAAAAAAAAAAAAAAATCTTGGATCGGCACCTTTATCCGAATCCGCACCAAAATTTAATGAGTCTCTACAGGACCAAGACCCATTCTTCTACCAAGGTTCGTGGAAATCCGTCCAGTAGTTTTTGTGTGATCTTGCTCACAAACCAACCAACCTGCAAACAAACAAAAGGGAAGGGGTGAAAACATAACCTCCATGGCGAAGGTAACAACACTAATCCACGTTAAACATAACCAAGCTCACACCTACCAAACCCAAAAAACACTAATCCATGCCAAACCCAACACAGCTCTAACCAATCAAATCTAAATAACACTAATCCATCCCAAGCCCAACACAGCTCTAACCAATCAAATCCAAACAACACTAATCCACCCCAAACCCAACACAGCTCAAGCCAATCAAATCCAAACAACACTAATCCATCCCAAGCCCAACACAGCTCTAACCAATCAAATCCAAACAACACTAATCCACGCATAACCCTACCTAAGATCAGACCAACCAAACACAGCGAAGCCAAACCGAACCCAGGTAAATAACCCAAACAACCCAGCCTATCTCAATCCTACCCCGCAAAAAATGGGTAAGTAAAATTTCCCACTGCAAGAGAGAGAGAGAGAGAGAGACTACATAATATCTCCTTTCCTCTCCAAACTTTGGTATCATCTTCAGTCATCACTTCCTTCCCCCCGCCTCTCTCTCTCTCTCTCTCTCTCTCTCTCTCTCTCTCTCTCTCTCTCTCTCTCTCTCTCTCTCTCTCTCCATTCGCGCTTTACATCCCGATCTTTTTTTTTCTCTCTCTCTCAACCTTCTTCACTCATTTCTACTGTCCCTATTATCTCCATTCCCCATTTTCCCTAGTATGTCAATAATTTACTTGATTCGCCTTACAGTGGCGAGTTTAACACAGAATATTTTTTGCACTGAATGGGTCTCTCTTTGTTACATTAATAATGTAAAAAGACAAACTGTATATCTGCTTGAACACTCAATCCATTCATTAATTACTCACTCTCCAATAAGGGCTGCATCTGACAAATTACCCTTTTAAGCTCGAAAGAAAAAACTCTATTGACATATATAACTGATAGATAGGGGATCTTGCTCACTATGTAATGATATAAATGCAAATGTTGATCACTATGTAATGAGAAAAAGTACCTGTGTTGAACACGTGTTGTCATCGGAACTGTCGTATAGATGGATGAGTCCATTATGTCTGCATCTGTTCACTGGTATGTGGCTTTCTCTTATGTGATAGATATTAGAACCGATCAAAATGTTGGCGTCGAAATCCCAATAATCCATCAGAGTGCAGGATAATGCCTCCATGATTGATGTCAACTATCATGGTGTGGAGTTAGAGGCATCTTAGCAAGATGAGCCTTCCGACTGATGATTTATCTGCGAAGGACGTGTGGTCCAACAGGCTGTCAAATGGACGATTCTGAGTGTAATCAAGACTAGAGATGAAATGCTGTTCAAGAGATCTGATTGACCCCTCATCGAACCCAGTTGTAACTCATCTTCATCGCATTCTTTGGTTGTCCTCCATATAATAATGCCCCAAGTACAGTGAAGAAAAAACAGTCTTTCTCAAGGAGACGATGCCTGGATGTTATTGCCAGGAGGTTCGTTCCAAAGTTCCAGATCCTTTTGTTTTGCTGCTAGAGTCATCGGATAATGATGTGGATGAGCTGGAGGACAAGTTCTTATCAGCTAAGCTGGTATGGCCAATGCTGGGTCGTCTTTTGCCTCCAGTTGTGGTAATAGGAGACAGATGCTGACAATGGGATGTACGAGCTGTCTTTTGAAAGCACGGGTGACGTACTGAAGGCAGACTGGTAGAAGCTCGGAGACGAAAGATAAAGTGTAACCCGAAATCATTTGCTTATTTCTGCTCCATGTCTCTGGGTCTCTGGCGTGTCTGCTGCCATCCCTGCTTCAGTTCTTAATGTCAAGCCTCAATTTCTCCTCCTCTCATTTTCTTTCCCTCCTCCGTCCACTTTCGAGTTCTCCATTCTATTTCCCCTCCTATTGTTTCTTCCCCATTCCCTTTTTTACCTACTTCCTTTCCCAATATCCATTCCTCCCGTCTCCCCTCCTCCCCCACAGCTCTAGATGTTTCCCCAGTAACCCACTGTGGTGGTAATTCCTGGTTGAAGCGACCCATAAACTGCTGTTAGGCCTCTCCTTGTTACTAACGAGACCAGCAGGGGTTAATGTGTGTGTGTAAGAGAGAGAGAGAGAGAGAGAGAGAGAGAGAGAGAGAGAGAGAGAGAGAGAGAGAGAGAGATGGAAGGGTAACCCAGCTTTAGGTCAGGATAAGACTTAAATCTGTCACTGAAGGGCCGAAGGTGAGGAAAAGAGAGGAAGTGAGAAGAGGAGAGAAAGAGAAGAAATGATGTGATGTAGAAGGAAGGAACAGAAGAGTACTGACGCAGGGGAAATACGGAGAGATGGAGGAAGATGGAGAGAGGAGGTTAGAATGAGGAAAAATTGAGGGTAGGACTAGAGATGGAGATGAAATAGAGAGAAAAAGAGAAAAAGACAAATGAAGAGAAGAATGGTGATAGACGAAGATATATGATGAGATGAGGAGAGACGAGGAGAAGCAGAGGGAAGAAGAAGAAGGAGTAGGGGAGAGGAAAGGAAAGAACAAGAGTATAATAAGAGATGAGGAGAGGAGACTGAAAAATTGAAGCAAGAAAAGCAGGGACAAAAGGGAGGGAAGGAAAGGAAAGAAGAAAAGGGAAGGGAGAGGAAATGGGAGGGTGAGAAAGGACGTGGAAGAAGATGAGAAAATAAGAAAGGATGAGACTATAGGACGCGGTAGGAATATGGGGACAAGTGGTAAAAGAGGAAATGAGAGAGGAGGCTCAGAGAGTAGAAAAAAAAAAGAACTGAGAAGAAATGAAACGGGAATGGAAAAGAAGAGACGAGAAATAAAAATTTGATATATAAAATTCCAAGGAGTCGAATGGAGACGAATGATAAGAGTGGATGAAGAGGGAGAAAACGATTGGGTAAAATGGAAACGAAGGAAGTGAGAACCGGAGAGGCGTAACGATGAGAGAAGATGAAAGGGGAAGACGTTAAAAATGGAAAACAGAAGTAGGAAGAAAAGGAGATAAGGGATGCACAAGGGAAAAAGGGAAGCGTCGGGAAAAGTAGAAACAAAACAAAAGGAAAGAGAGAGTAAGAGAAGTATGTGAGAATAAAGAATATAAAAAAGAAAATAAAGAGGAAGACAAGGAAACAAAGGCACAGCAAGGAGAGGAGGGGAAAGGAAAGGAGAGATATCAGTAAGAAAGCTGGTAACAGGATACGAGTAGTTAACGAGAGACAAATACAGAAGGAGCTATAACAAGAGAACAATATTGAAAAAAAAAATATTGTTAATAGAAAGAGGGTGAAGGGTTGACCAGTGAAAAGTGTTTAATAAGTCTCTCTCTCTCTCTCTCTCTCTCTCTCTCTCTCTCTCTCTCTCTCTCATCTACACAACAGTTTTGTTCATTCAACTTATACATGACACTGGAAGGTTCATGCAAATTAACCAACGCGTGCAAAGACACTGTCCAGTAATTCCTAAATTAGGGTTGTGTATGGATGCAATGTCTTTTGTGGCAAATGTATATCTGTGTAATTCACCGGGTCGGTCAGGATCACTTGATGGTCGTGATCGTCAGCTTTTACCCTCCCGGAAAGGAGCTCAGAGCTTATATGGTCCAATCTAAGGGCAAGACTGTGACCTTCACACACGCACACACCCGTCCCCTTGCTCTAGGGGGAAAGTAACCACCCACTTCATTAGTGAAACTTTTCGCAACCTGAGCGAAGCTCGAAGTCCCGTCCACCAGAAGGCAAGCAAGAACGTTACCACTGCACCAGCGAGCGGTGTGTGTGCGTGCGTGCGTGTGTGTGTGTGTGTGTGTATGTGTGTGTGTGTGTGTGTGTGTGTGTGTGTGTGTGTGTGTGTGTGTGTGTGAAGTAAGGTAAAGGGTGTACACACATCAATATAAAGAAAGAAGTACACACTAGGAAAAGCTTCCAAACTTGTTTAAGTACTTGCGCGTAATTAGTCGTGCGTATGGGTGTACTTATGTGAAGAATCCATCCCAAACACACACATGCACAAGCATTAACACCAGGCACCTGCATTACCCCATGAACATGCAAACAGGATTGTATAAACACACCCCCCACGCTTGCGAGCTAACTACTACACAGACATATCCAAAGTACAAGACATTTCCAATCGACATAAATTCACAAACGATGCTAACGCAAACACACGCCACAGGCACCGGTGTACACACTTGGAAGAACACACACGCATACATACATACACACACACACACACACACCTGCATTTAAAGGCAATTATACCTAGACAAACAGATAGATAAATTCCTCGTACCTCTCTCTCTCTCTCTCTCTCTCTCTGGCAATCACACACACACACACACACACACACACACACACACACACACACACACACACACACACACACACGTGCATTTACAAGCAATTATACCAAGACTAACAGATACATAACTCCCGCCTCTCTCTCTCTCTGGCAATTACACACACACACACACACACACACACACACACACACACACACACACACACACACACACACACACACACACACACACACACCTGCGTTTAAAGGCAATTATACCTAGACAAACAGATGGATGAATTCCTCTCTCTCTCTCTCTCTCTCTCTCTCTCTCTCTCTCTCTCACTCACACACACACACACACACACACACACACACACACACACACACACACACACACACACGTACATTTACAAGCAATTATACCAAGACTAACAGATACATAACTCCCCCCGCTCTCCCTCTCCGGCAATTACGCGCGCACACACACACACACACACACACACACACACACACACACACACACACACACACACACACACTGTCATGTTGCAAGAGTTCAACTGCTTTCAGTGTGTCATGTTAGAAAAGTACAACGATGCAAAAGAAAGCAACATACCTCATATTCCTTTTGAGGCTGTTTTTTGGAAAGTATACGATGACCATGACATCATATTCTATGCGCAAAATGTAAGGATAACCAAGCATGAAGGCTCTCCAGGTCCCATCAAACTCAATAGCCGAAGCCGACAGGAAAGTGTAAGAGGAAGCATCATGCGGTATAGAAACACTGCCATGGGAAATTCATTGGCAAGACTGAAAAGAAAAAAAATGCTATACTTTCCACTTAATGCGTAAAGGAGAGTTAACATTATTTAAAAAAGTACGGCTGCATTCTTCATGGTGTGAAAGAGAAGAAAAGTCAGTTACTCAGACAGTTTTATTATTCAACCATTAATACGTTCAGCTAGATATTCCACGATAAATAATTGACATTTAAACATTATTACTGCAATGCAGTCATAGTACATTTCTAGGTAATTTCATCCATGTGTTGGCAATAATACAGAAGAATAGGTGTTTTCCTTCACTCTGCTGGAAACATTTGCTGATGATGTTATAACCATTATCTCTGGTGTAAGAAGTAGGTTGTGAGGTGCACATCTACTACCATATTGCCACTTCCTTTGAAGACCTTGAGCCTGGATCAGATCCCTCTCTCGCCTGCGCCTTGACAAGTAAAGCAAATTTAACTCCAAAAGTCCCTACCAAGCTTTGTTCCTCTATCAGGGTATCATTTTTGTCACCCTTTGTTACACCGTCTAATTTCTCTGTCTCTTCTAGTAACAGAGGGAAGGAAAGATGGAAGAAATGAGGGAGAGAAGAAAGGCTGAAAAGGGGTGGATGGAGGAAGGAGGAAGTGGACGGAGGAAGAGAGAGAGAGAGAGAGAGAGAGAGAGAGAGAGGGAGAGAGAGAGAGAGAGAGAGAGAGAGATGCAGGAAAAAAGAGGAAAGGAAACAACGAGTGACTGAAATGAATTTTTGCCGTAAATCGTAAAGGGTAAAGAGAATGAAAAGGGAAGGACGGGAAGGAGATCAAAGGGGAGAGTAAGAGTGGTTAGTTAGGCGTAGAGAGGAAGGGAGGGGGAATGAGGGGGGAGGGGAGGGGAGGGGAGAGGATACGGGAGGGGAAAGAAAGAGTATGAAATTGGTGCAATGAAAAGAGAATGGTGGGGAAGATGAGAGAGAGAGAGAGAGAGAGAGAGAGAGAGAGAGAGAGAGAGAATAAAACCTGATCAAATGGAAGGGGAAGCTAGAGGATGGAAGAGGGTGAGAATGTAGAGACCAAATATCACAGAGGACAGAAGATAGAAAAAGGAACGAATAGGAAACAGATCATGGAGGGGAAAAATATAGGAGAAAGAGAAAAGAAGGGAGGCTGAGTGAGAGAAGGAGAGAGAGAGAGAGAGAGAGAGAGAGAGAGAGAGAGAGAGTAGAGGATGGAAGAGGGTGAGAATGTAGAGACCAAATACCACAGAGGACAGAAGATAGAAAAAGGAACGAATAGGAAACAGATCATGGAGGGGAAAAATATAGGAGAAAGAGAAAAGAAGGGAGGCTGAGTGAGAGAGAGAGAGAGAGAGAGAAAGAGAGAGAGAGAGAGAGAGAGAGAGAGAGAGAGAGAGCAGTATAAACAACACAGTGCAGACTAATTACTAATTAACAATTTGTAGTGTTTTATGGCTTTCACCAGTTAGACATGTTGGATACAAATGGTTTAATCACACCATGACAAACAGTAGGCTATGCCACCACGAAGAGGATTTGTCTTGAGTGTCAGTTTGCTGTACGTGATATGCACAGATTTCCATAGAAAACACACCTCTTACACGTTTCTCTTCCTCAGAGCAGCAAGCCATCTCTGTGAATTTTCTGCCTGCAGGTACAGTACTAAAACTAGCTGCAGCTATTTCATAATCTCTTTCAGGGAGTAACTGCCTTTTTTTTTTTCTTTTGCTCATCTTCTTAGTTAATTCCAAATTTCAGAAAGCCTGGTAGTTTCTCTGAAATCCTTTTCATTCAATGTACTCTTCTTTGCGAGATGTGGCAAACCCTCCAAAGGTTAAACAAAAGCTGGCCGTGTCTAGTGACAGAATAACCATTCTTACTTACAGAGCTGATACACTTGATACAGTGTGAAGAGGAACAACATTGTTCATCCAAGAACTGGTGCTGCCTGAGGTGGCAGATTTGTATTGCTCTCCTACTGCAGGTAATAGCTTCCCCTACTACTAGAGCTAATGATCTGACAGAAAAACGAGCTACAGCTGGTGACGAATGACGCAAAGGTGACGAGGACGTGATGCATCATACGTGCCACCACTTATAACAGATTTAACATTTTAGCTGATCAAAAACAGGAAACACATATGGCTCGACTGGTGGGGGACTTCATCGACGGTGGCTATCTTCTGGAGCTTTGTGGCAGTGTTCCGAGTAAGAAGAGGCATTACTGTATCCAGGTGTCAGACTGGATGATATGATCGTACTGAGGCAGTGGATACCGTTACTGATGGTGCAACTAATGATAGCATTACCATCATTCACATAGGAACGAACGATGTAATACAAACCTAGTCTCAGGAGCTCGTAGATATGTGCAAGTATAAGATGATCTAGCATTACAAGGGAAAAACTAGTAACATTCTGCATCCAGGTGCACCCCCTAGGACTGTGGGGACTTTGATAAAAAACTTCATTTATCTCTTGTGGCAAAAAAAAGGTCCCAAAGTGAATGAAATCATCTGGAAGTATCCAGAAAAATGTTATCTGATTTTCATAGTTAATCAGTAATAGTTTATAACAGCATATTGCACTGTAGGGCAATTTGTTCCATTTGCTTACAAACAAACTAAAGAAAAACGCTGTACCTCTGTTTCATTAGAGTAGAAATCGATGACAAACATTTTTTTTTACCTCTAGCAAAACTCGATTGTCTATTGTATTTAATCAACTGTCATGATGTTATTAAACTGCTATAAAATCAGAAGAAAAAAAAGGTAACACTGGGCAGGACTGAAGAAAAATGGAGAAATGGAAGACAGAAGAAGGAGACAAAATGAGGGAAAGAATAGATAGAATCGCAATAGGAAAGAAATGTAGTGAGGAAAAAGGAACATTACATAAAAAACGACTAGCAGGTTTGCTGCTTCATATTAACCAGGATATTAAGAGAGGAGGGAAGGATGAAGGAATGGAGGGAAAGAAGGCAAGGGAGGAAGAGAGAAGGATAGGAATGGAAAACAAGAAGAGATGCAAAAAATGAAAGAGCGTAAAAGAAGATTGGGTAAGAAAGGAAGAAAAGATAGACTGTGGAAGGAGAAAGGGTAAGTACGGAAGATAAGAGAACGATAAGGAGGAAAGAGAGAAGGAAATGAAGAAAGAAGGGAGAAAGGACGGGGAAGGAAGAAGCGAATGGGACGTCCGGAAACAGGGAAGGGAAGGAGGAGGAGGTGAGTTAAGGGAATATACGGGGCAAAGAGAATGGACGGAGAGAGGGCGTGGGGAATGAAGAGTGAATGAAGAAGAGGACAAGGAGGGAGGGACGATAAGGAGACGCAGAGGAGAGAGAGAAGTAGGAGGAGAGGAGGGAGTGGAGGAAGTCAAGGGGACAAAACTTGGTGAAGAGGAGATAAGTTCTGAAAGTGAGAGGAAGAAAAAAAACAAATGAATAGAGAAGAGGGCGATGAAGTATGAGGAGGAGTAGAACGGTTGGGAGCGACGGAAGTGGGGAGAGAGGGGGTAATGAATGAGAGAGATCGGGAGGGAAGACAGGGATAGGAAGAGAGAGAGAGAGAGAGAGAGTGTCAGCTAAAGGGAGGAAAGAGGTGAATGGAAGGAGAAATATCGTGTGACGAAGAGAAGAAGGAGAAAAGGGGATGTGCAGACGGGTAGAGAAAGTGATAAAGTGAGGGAGGGAAGGGCGATGAGAAAAGACGACGAGACTTATGGAGGGGAGGAGCTATCAGGACGAGAAGGTAACAGAGGAGTGTGTTGAAGAGGAGATGGACAGGGTGCAAAGAAAAATAATTGAGAGAGAGAGAGAGAGAGAGAGAGAGAGAAGTTGGGAAGAACAAGTCTGCCAATGAGGAGAGGAGGAAACGAGAATAGCAGATATGCAAAACGTTTCTCAGAACCCACAGTCCCCCCTCCCCCCTCTCTCTAGTGGTAGGAAGGAGAGTAAGGGTTATAATGAGAGCCAGGAGGTCGCCTTTCTAGCAATTACAATTCATAATGGTTCCCTCGCCTCTCTTCCCACTTACCTCTTATCTTCGACCCACCCACCCCTCCTCCCTCACTCATAAACGAGTGTTCCTTTCCTTCCCCCTCTCTTTCACCCCTCCAATATCCCCGCTCCCTTCCCCTTCCTTCTTCCACTCCCTCCCTTCATCCTTCATTCGCTCCCTCTCCTCTCCCTACCTCTCTGTCACTCCCTCTCTCCGTTTTATCTGTCCCTCAGTCCTTCTCCCCCTCCATCCTCCTCCCGGTCTTTCCCCCTATCACCTCCGACATCATTACTATTACTCCTGTCACTCTCAATGAAATATCTTAATACAGTAATCTTGCATGATTTTATTTTTAATTTCTGTGACTTTGGGCATAGACTTGACACCTGGGAGACACTTTCATATCTCACCACCCTGGTACTAAAACCCTTAATTCATGCTGAGTACATGGCTGGGGACCCTGTGGTCCGATCCTGCTAAAATGCTTGTCACCCACAAGGGAGTGCCGGTTCCGTGCATGATGTATGTACTGTAATGTTTACTTTAGGACGGCCTCATAGCAACAGGTGCTTACCTGTAGACGACGGGTATACTCGACCAGAATAAGTGGAATTAAGCTACAGCAAAAAACAACACAAAAGGCAACATGGTGTAGTTGTTTCGTACATGAATGGTGTGATGGTATTGGCAAGAAAATTTTTATACCATGTCAATGGATAGTATGAATGGTTAGTTAGGACTGCTTTAAGTAAATTCATATAGGCAAAAAATATTTCCTACGCCAGCCCGGACTCTTTTTCACGCTTTTTTTATTTTTTTATTTTTATAACCCTATAGTAGATTGCAATGAATGAGATTAAGTTAGATTACTCGGTGTTAAATTAGGTTTTCTGTGCTTTATTTTTCACGTTCTGAGGACCCCTGTTCCAATCGATGCACACATCCACACTTGGTCGCCCAGGCATATCTTCCTGTGGCTCATTCAGATTTGGAAATTACCCTGCTGCTGTAAGTGTTGTTAAGCAGATGTCCACAAACTGCCCTTCCTGTGTGTCATAACCATGTAACTCAATCCTCCATACACCCCATTGTGTTCGGGATGGACGCTCTCGGTCCTGGTCTTTTCGGCCTTAAGTCATTTAGGCCGTAACATCCAAAGGGTCCAAACAACATACGGCCTAAAATGTATACAGCCTAAATAACCAAACTCCATCAAGATGACATTGCAGAAATTAGGTTAGGTTAGGTTACGTTAGGATGTGCTGAGTTGGGTTAGGTTAGGTTACAGGCTGAACGACTTGTTGCCGAAACGACCCGGACCCGACACTCTATGAGCCAGTTTTACCGACCAAACAAATCTCAGTGATAATGGACACCGTAAGAACGATGACCTGTTTTCTTAGTATGAACTTCCTATAACTGAACCCTATTTACTTATTTACTTATTTATTTTCTTCGGTTCAAAGAGATTCCTATACAAGAAATGGTCAATGAAAGCTGGAATGAAAAATTTCGAAACTAAGAAATTTCTCATAGTGTTACAACAAAAATATAGAACATGAGGGTGTCGGATGGGGTAGCACCTATATTACATGACACCTCTTCTGGCAGACTGAAATGTTCTGCGGGTATAAGAATCAAATTGCAAAATGTCAACGTGCTAGAAGGGATAGTGGTGATTGCATCAGAAGTCCTGATTCTCCTAATTCCATTAATATTCCTTTTCTGTAGACCACATTCAGCTCGTCCCTCAGTTCCTTAATTTGTCCCTTCGTAGTCCCCGTTCAGTCCAGCTATTCAGCCCACCCTTTCTTCATTCACACTCATTTCACGTTCTCCTTCATGCTTTAATATTTTCCCATCTCTGTGTTCTCAAACGTCTATCTCATCATTCCTTCATTCCCAGTTCACTTGGCTTCTTCCTCTCTCTCTCTCTCTCTCTCTCTCTCTCTCTCTCTCTCTCTCTCTCTCTCTCTCTCTCACTTATTTTTTTTATCTATTTTCTCGTCCCTCTTCTCATATACTCTCTTCCTCCTCCTTCAAACTTTCCCTCCCTTCCTTCTGTTCACTTTCACTTCATCAGATCAACTCCTCGCTCACTCCCTATTTGCTCTGATCTCTCTTTTCTCTTTAATCTGCCCTTTCTTCAACTTCTTTCACCCTCCCAATTATTTATTTCCATTCAACTATGTCCCACTTCTCTCTCTCTCTCTCTCTCTCTCTCTCTCTCTCTCTCTCTCTCTCTCTCTCTCTCTCTCTCTCTCTCTCTCATTGTATCTCCTCACTACCCCTTTTTATATCATCATTAATAGGACCGTTTTGTTATCAGTCCCAGACCTTACTTTGTGTTACTGGAAGAAACTGTTACCTTCGAAAAGGTAAAAATAAAGGGAGGAGGGAGATAAAGGGGAGAAAAGGGGAGATAAGAAGATAAAATAATTAGGGAAAGGAGAGGAGGAGGGAGAGAGCAAGGTAGGAGAGGAGGCGATGAAAAGAAACAGAGAGGAGGTGGGAAGGTAAGGGAGGAAGAGAGAGGAAATGTAAAAGATGAGATGTGAGTGAAATAGGAAGAGGTTAAAAGAAGGAAGAAGGCAATAAAAGAGAAGTGGAGGAGGAGAATGGAGAGAAGAGGGGAGGATGAGATGGAAGACGGTCTAATGATGAGGAGGGCATAGTTGAGATAAGAGACTAGGGAGAACGGGTGGAGAGGAAACGATAAGATGTGAAATACAAGAAATCCCAAGATAATAGATGGAAACGAGATAAATCAAGACGTCATAGAAGACAATATAATTATGAAGTTGATACTTTTTGTTTTAGCACTGACACGTCCAAACAATTTATTGTACAGTATGTAATCTACATGATACGCTGACTGTGATGACGTCGTCTCTCTATTATACTTGCAATCAGTAGTTTAACTGTCAGTGAAGAATGTGTTGCTTATAACTCTAGTCTTTCCAGCTCGATGACAAAAGTGGCCATCCCAGCTCAGTGCCATTGTTAAAGGGCCCAGGTGCATGACAACGGCGCACATGCAGGACAATTTGTGTGCAGCAGTATGAGGTCAGTGGCCGCACCTGGGTAGTTTGGTGGTCGTGATGAGCGCCACATAGGTGTACGTAGGCGGGTCAATGGCAGTGCTTACCATGAAAGCGTGGAGTGGCCCCGCAGGATATGGCAAGCGTCAAAGGCAATTAAACTTCCTATTAACATTATCTATGGGCTCTATTCCCTCAGGAGCACTTATAACATGTAAGGTGAAAATGTTGCGATATAAAGACAAACGTTTAGCTTTTTAATATAAGATTATTTCTGAGTAAATTAAATTTCATTTTCGGCCGTCAGAGTAACGAGAAAGTTTCAGCGTACTGAATGGTCTAATGTAAAAGTTTCAAAAACATTTAAAACAAGTTCCACGTACTTGATATTTTCGCTAGCCAAAAGAAGAAAAAATGGCAACTTTGCGCAGGAAAGCTAAAGGCTTGGAAATGACATATACTTGTCTGTCTGTGTGTGAGGAAAACATCCACAATGGCAGATGAACAACACTTTGGTTGTGTACTCAAAAGTTTCCAGGGCAGCTACCGCCAACCTTAGTTATTCTTTAGTGTCGTCGAAATTATGTGGAAGAATAAACAATCAGAGGTTGCAATAAACGGACCCATCTTTGGGTCTAAGAAAACATTTGACTTGCTCCTGTGACCTTAACTTGTGGTCGATTGCTCTCAAAATCGAATGACTTTATTATTGATAGAGTCTCAGCCATTACACCAATTTTGGTCAAAATCTTATCAAAAGTATTTAGCCATTTTGCTGACACACACAAACACACACACACACACACACACACACACAACACACACACACACACACACACACACACACACACACACACACACAATCCAAGCACACCATAACACCCGGTCTCGTTTGGCAAACGAAGGTGTCAAATTTTTTGTCTGCCATTCGTGGTGTTTCCATCAGATGAAATATGATTTAGCAATAAGTCTTATGAATCTGATTTTCAGGCCAATACAGAACTAATCAACACAGAGAAACATATACTGTACTGTTCAGTACAATGTCATACTTTACTGGGATACACACACACACACACACACACACACACACACACACACACACACACACACACACATACAAAGGAGGAAAAAAAGAAAATGAAATCTACGTAAGTCCGGAATAAAAAGATATTCAAATATTCATATTATGATCGGACAATGAAAATTACCACTATTTTTTATAAGAAATGGGAGAAAATAAAGAGCAAACAAATGTGGACTTCTGTCAGAGTAAAGGATAACGGACTGATGGATGGGAAGACTGAAGCAATGGATAAACAGAAGGACTGAATGGTTGGGCAGACTTCAGGGCTGAAGGGCTTGATAGAATGAAAGTCTGAAGGACTGGGTAGAATGATCGGTCGAAGTATTGTTAAGAATAAAAGACCAATGGAGTGGGCAGAACGAATGATCCAAGGACTGGATAGAATGAATGACTGAGTGACTGGGCAAAGCAATGGCCTGGGTAAAGTGAAGGACTGAAGGACTGGGTACAGCAAAGGAATGAGGGACTTGGTACAGTGAACGAATGAAAGACGGAGTACAATAAAGGAAAATGGGGCTGGATACAGTGAAGGAATGAAGGACGGTACAGTGAAGAAATGAGGGGCTTGGTGTGATGAAGGACACGTGAAGAAATAAGGGACTGTGTACTGTGAAGGAATGAAGGTCAGTATAGTGAAGGAATTAGGGACTGGGTACAGTGAAGGAATGAAGGACAGTACAGTGAAGGAATAAGGAACTGGGTACAGTGAAGGAATGAGTGATGGGTGCACTGAAGGAATGGGGAACAGATCAGATTGAGGGAACGAAGGATTGAGTATAATGAAGGAATGAGAGACTGGGCAGAGTGAAAAGGACTGATTCCGCTGAGTGGACCGATGAAACAAAGCCGAAAAAATGTTCAGACTGGATGACTGAAGGAGTGGGTAGACTGAAGTACTGGGTAAACTGAAGGACTGCATAGTTGGTGAAAGTGGTGGAATGAAACACTGAAACCAGGCAGATTGAATTATTGTAGATGGAACCATTATAGATAGAAAGGCTGAATAACTGAATGACTGGGTAGACTTTGAGCCTGAAGGACTGTTAAAGGCCCAGGCAGAAATATGGAGAGAATAAAAGCCTAAAGGAGTGAGTAAAGAATTATATATAGACTGAAAAACTGAGTACACTGAAGGACTGGGTAGATTTAATTAAGAAATGATGGACTGGAGGACTAAGTAGACTGAATAGAGAATTGAATAACTGAAGGAGTATAGGACTGGGTAGTCCGAATGATGGAGTGAATGACTGAATGAATGAGTACAGTGAAAGATCAAAGAACTTGACAGATTGAAGAATGAAGTTCGTTCGAAGATTTCCTGCACATATAGTGCAGACCGGGCCATACATTAGCCCGGTCAGTGGGGTATGGGCTGGTTAAAAAAGAGTAAGTGAGGAGGACAGGACCTGGGGATTGCCCAGCACACACGTCCTGTCTCCTGACTGGCTTTGTAGTGTGTGTGAAGAATGAAGAGGATGGGTAGACTGAAGTATTAAGAAGACTGAAGACTTTAAGAACTAGGTTGACAGAAGAAGTAAACAAAATGAATACTGTACAGTAAATGATCGGATAATTTCTGAATGATGACGGATTCTTAAGGTTCTAGTAAGCTGGCTGGGTAAATAGTTTGCTCACGGAACCTGCGTTGGTCTGAACCAGCCCAAACCATATGTCAACCAAACCAAACCCAAACCAAACTAACCAAAACCACGCAACACCAATCCACGCCAAACCAACATAGTTCATACCAATTAGATCCAAACAAAGCTAGTCTATGCCAAACCAAACCAATTCAAACCAACCAAATTCAAAACAAATAATCCACGCCTAAACAACTCAGCTCAGATCAACCAAATGCAAACAACATAATCCATGCCTATCCAGCACAAGTCAGACCAACCAAATCTAAACAACACTAGTCCACCTAAACCCAACGCAACTTAAACTAACTAAATCCAAGCAACACAATGCCACTCCAAACCAAATCCAGCTAAAACCAACCAAATCCAAACAACACTCTTCCACGCAAATCCATCTCAGCACAAACTAAATTCAAACAACACTAATCCACGCCCAACCCAACCCACCTCAGACCAACCATAATCAAACCAGAATGGCACTCAGTAGAGCACATACCTCCGCCATCAACATCCATGCAATATTCACTGAAAATTTTACGAAAATGTCGAAAACGCCCTATCTCTCAATGTTAAAGAAAGTAAAAAAAAAAAAAAAATCTTGGATCGGCACCTTTATCCGAATCCGCACCAAAATTTAATGAGTCTCTACAGGACCAAGGCCCATTCTTCTATCAAGGTTCGTGAAAATCCGTCCAGTAGTTTTTGTGTGATCTTGCTCACAAACCAACCAACCTGCAAACAAACAAAAGGGAAGGGGTGAAAACATAACCTCCATGGCGAAGGTAACAACACTAATCCACGTTAAACATAACCAAGCTCACACCTACCAAACCCAAAAAACACTAATCCACGCCAAACCCAACACAGCTCTAACCAATCAAATCCAAACAACACTAATCGACCCCAAACCCAACACAGTTCCAATAAATCAAATCCAAACAACACTAATCCATCCCAAGCCCAACACAGCTCTAACCAATCAAATCCAAACAACACTAATCCATCCCAAACCCAACACAGCTCAAGCCAATCAAATCCAAACAACACTAATCCATCCCAAGCCCAACATACCTCTAACCAATCAAATCCAAACAACACTAATCCACGCATAACCCTACCTAAGATCAGACCAACCAAACACAGCGAAGCCAAACCGAACCCAGGTAAATAACCCAAACAACCCAGCCTATCTCAATCCTACCCCGCAAAAAATGGGTAAGTAAAATTTCCCACTGCAAGAGAGAGAGAGAGAGAGAGAGAGAGAGACTACATAATATCTCCTTTCCTCTCCAAACTTTGATATCATCTTCAGTCATCACTTCCTTCCCCCCGCCTCTCTCTCTCTCTCTCTCTCTCTCTCTCTCTCTCTCTCTCTCTCTCTCTCTCTCTCCATTCACGCTTTACATCCCGATCTTTTTTTTTTCTCTCTCTCAACCTTCTTCACTCATTTCTACTGTCCCTATTATCTCCATTCCCCATTTTCCCTAGTATGTCAATAATTTACTTGGTTCGCCTTACAGTGGCGAGTTTAACACAGAATATTTTTTGCACTGAATGGGTCTCTCTTTGTTACTTTAATAAGGTAAAAAGACAAACTGTATATCTGCTTGAACACTCAATCTATTCATTAATTACTCCCTCTCCAATAAGGGCTGCATCTGACAAATTACCCTTCTAAGCTCGAAAGATAAAACTCTATTGACATATATAACTGATAGATAGGGGATCTTGCTCACTATGTAATGATATAAATGCAAATGTTGATCACTATGTAATGAGAAAAAGTACCTGTGTTGAACACGTGTTGTCATCGGAACTGTCGTATAGATGGATGAGTCCATTATGTCTGCATCTACGAGTATTCACTGGTATGTGGCTTTCTCTTATGTGATAGATATTAGAACCGATCAAAATGTTGGCGTCGAAATCCAAACAATGCATCAGAGTGCAGGAAAATGTCTCCAAGATTGATGTCAACTATCATGGTGTGGAGTTAGAGGCATCTTAGCAAGATGAGCCTTCCGACTGATGATTTATCTGCGAAGGACGTGTGGTCCAACAGGCTGTCAAATGGACGATGCTGAGTTTAATCAAGACTAGAGATGAAATGCTGTTCAAGAGATCTGATTGACCCCTCATCGAACCCAGTTGTAACTCATCTTCATCGCATTCTTTGGTTGTCCTCCATATAATAATGCCCCAAGTACAGTGAAGAAAAAACAGTCTTTCTCAAGGAGACGATGCCTGGATGTTATTGCCAGGAGGTTCGTTCCAAAGTTCCAGATCCTTTTGTTTTGCTGCTAGACTCATCGGATAATGATGTGGATGAGCTGGAGGACAAGTTCTTATCAGCTAAGCTGGTATGGCCAATGCTGAGTCGTCTTTTGCCTCCAGTTGTGGTAATAGGAGACAGATGCTGCCAATGGGATGTACGAGCTGTCTTTTGAAAGCACGGGTGACGTACTGAAGGCAGACTGTTAGAAGCTCGGAGACGAAAGATAAAGTGTAACCCGAAATCATTTGCTTATTTCTGCTCCATGTCTCTGGGTCTCTGGCGTGTCTGCTGCCATCCCTGCTTCAGTTCTTAATGACAAGCCTCAATTTCTTCTCCTCTCATTTTCTTTCCCTCCTCCGTCCACTTTCCAGTTCTCCATTCTATTTCCCCTCCTATTGTTTCTTCCCCATTCCCTTTTTTACCTACTTCCTTTCCCAATATCCCTTCCTCCCCTCTCCCCTCCTCCCCCACAGCTCTAGATGTTTCCCCAGTAACCCACTGTGGTGGTAATTCCTGGTTGAAGCGACCCATAAACTGCTGTTAGGCCTCTCCTTGTTACTAACGAGACCAGCAGGGGTTAATGTGTGTGTGTGTGTGTGTGTGTGTGTGTGTGTGTAAGAGAGAGAGAGAGAGAGAGAGAGAGAGAGAGAGAGAGAGAGAGAGAGAGAGATGGAAGGGTAACCCAGCTTTAGGTCAGGATAAGACTTAAATCTGTCACTGAAGGGCCGAAGGTGAGGAAAAGAGAGGAAGTGAGAAGAGGAGAGAAACAGAAGAAATGATGTGATGTAGAAGGAAGGAACAGAAGAGTACTGACGCAGGGGAAATACGGAGAGATGGAGGAAGATGGAGAGATGAGGTTAGAATGAGGAAAAATTGAGGGTAGGACTAGAGATGGAGATGAAATAGAGAGAAAAAGAGAAAAAGACAAATGAAGAGAAGAAAGGTGATAGACGAAGATATATGATGAGATGAGGAGAGACGAGGAGAAGCAGAGGGAAGAAGAAGAAGGAGTAGGGGAGAGGAAAGGAAAGAACAAGAGTATAATAAGAGATGAGGAGAGGAGACTGAAAAATTGAAGCAAGAAAAGCAGGGACAAAAGGGAGGGAAGGAAAGGAAAGAAGAAAAGGGAAGGGAGAGGAAATGGGAGGGTGAGAAAGGACGTGGAAGAAGATGAGAAAATAAGAGAGGATGAGACTATAGGACGCGAAAGGAATATGGGGACAAGTGGTAAAAGAGGAAATGAGAGAGGAGGCTAAGAGAGTAGAAAAAAAAAAGAACTGAGAAGAAATGAAACGGGAATAGAAAAGAAGAGATGAGAAAACAAATGTGATATATAAAATTCCAAGGAGTCGAATGGAGACGAATGATAAGAGTGGAAGAAGAGGGAGAAAACGATTGGGTAAAATGGGAACGAAGGAAGTGAGAACCGGAGAGATGTAACGATGAGAGAAGATGAAGGGGGAAGACGTTAAAAATGGAAAACAGAAGTAGGAAGAAAAGGAGATAAGGGATGCACAAGGGAAAAAGGGAAGCGTCGGGAAAATTAGAAACAAAACAAAAGGAAAGAGAGAGTAAGAGAAGTATGTGAGAATAAAGAATATAAAAAAGAAAATAAAGAGGAAGACAAGGAAACAAAGGCACAGCAAGGAGAGGAGGGGAAAGGAAAGGAGAGATATCAGTAAGAAAGCTGGTAATAGGATACGAGTAGTTAACGAGAGACAAATACAGAAGGAGATATAACAAGAGAACAATATTGAAGAAAAAAAATATTGTTAATAGAAAGAGAGTGAAGGGTTGACCAGTGAAAAGTGTTTAATAAGTCTCTCTCTCTCTTTCTCTTTCTCTCTCTCTCTCTCTCTCTCTCTCTCTCTCTCTCTCTCTCTCTCTCTCATCTACACAACAGTTTTGTTCATTCAACTTATACATGACACTGGAAGGTTCATGCAAATTAACCAACGCGTGCAAAGACACTGTCCAGTAATTCCTAAATTAGGGTTGTGTATGGATGCAATGTCTTTTGTGGGAAATGTATATCTGTGTAATTCACCGGGTCGGTCAGGATCACTTGATGGTCGTGATCGTCAGCTTTTACCCTCCCGGAAAGGAGCTGAGAGCTTATATGGTCCGATCTAAGGGCAAGACTGTGACCTTCACACACGCACACACCCGTCCCCTTGCTCAAGGGGGAAAGTAACCACCCACTTCATTAGTGAAACATTTCGCAACCTGAGCGAAGCTCGAAGTCCCGTCCACCAGAAGGCAAGCAAGAACGTTACCACTGCACCAGGGAGCGGTGTGTGTGCGTGCGTGTGTGTGTGTGTG
>NC_136957.1:30248641-30258641 GCF_032717465.1 Coenobita brevimanus | reverse complement strand
AGATAGAAAAAGGAACGAATAGGAAACAGATCATGGAGGGGAAAAATATAGGAGAAAGAGAAAAGAAGGGAGGCTGAGTGTGAGAGAGAGAGAGAGAGAGAGAGAGAGAGAGAGAGAGAGAGAGCAGTATAAACAACACAGTGCAGACTAATTACTAATTAACAATTTGTAGTGTTTTATGGCTTTCACCAGTTAGACATGTTGGATACAAATGGTTTAATCACACCATGACAAACAGTAGGCTATGCCACCACGAAGAGGATTTGTCTTGAGTGTCAGTTTGCTGTACGTGATATGCACAGATTTCCATAGCAAACACACCTCTTACACGTTTCTCTTCCTCAGAGCAGCAAGCCATCTCTGTGAATTTTCTGCCTGCAGGTACAGTACTAAAACTAGCTGCAGCTATTTCATAATCTCTTTCAGGGAGTAACTGCCTTTTTTTTTTCTTTTGCCCATCTTCTTAGTTAATTCCAAATTTCAGAAAGCCTGGTAGTTTCTCTGAAATCCTTTTCATTCAATGTACTCTTCTTTGCGAGATGTGTCAAACCCTCCAAAGGTTACACAAAAGCTGGCCGTGTCTACTGACGGAATAACCATTCTTACTTACAGAGCTGATACACTTGATACAGTGTGAAGAGGAACAACATTGTTCATCCAAGAACTGGTGCTGCCTGAGGTGGCAGATTTGTTTTGCTCTCCTACTGCAGGTAATAGCTTCCCCTACTACTAGAGCTAATGATCTGACAGAAAAACGAGCTACAGCTGGTGACGAATGACGCAAAGGTGACGAGGACGTGATGCATCATACGTGCCACCACTTATAACAGATTTAACATTTTAGCTGATCAAAAACAGGAAACACATATGGCTCGACTGGTGGGGGACTTCATCGACGGTGGCTATCTTCTGGAGGTTTGTGGCAGTGTTCCGAGTAAGAAGAGGCATTACTGTATCCAGGTGTCAGACTGGATGATATGATCGTACTGAGGCAGTGGATACCGTTACTGATGGTGCAACTAATGATAGCATTACCATCATTCACATAGGAACGAACGATGTAATACAAACCTAGTCTCAGGAGCTCGTAGATATGTGCAAGTATAAGATGATCTAGCATTACAAGGGAAAAACTAGTAACATTCTGCATCCAGGTGCACCCCCTAGGACTGTGGGGACTTTGATAAAAAACTTCATTTATCTCTTGTGGCAAAAAAAAGGTCCCAAAGTGAATGAAATCATCTGGAAGTATCCAGAAAAATGTTATCTGATTTTCATAGTTAATCAGTAATAGTTTATAACAGCATATTGCACTGTAGGGCAATTTGTTCCATTTGCTTACAAACAAACTAAAGGAAAACGCTGTACCTCTGTTTCATTAGAGTAGAAATCGATGACAAACATTTTTTTTTACCTCTAGCAAAACTCGATTGTCTACTGTATTTAATCAACTGTCATGATGTTATTAAACTGCTATAAAATCAGAAGAAAAAAAAGGTAACACTGGGCAGGACTGAAGAAAAATGGAGAAATGGAAGACAGAAGAAGGAGACAAAATGAGGGAAAGAATAGATAGAATCGCAATAGGAAAGAAATGTAGTGAGGAAAAAGGAACATTACATAAAAAACGACTAGCAGGTTTGCTGCTTCATATTAACCAGGATATTAAGAGAGGAGGGAAGGATGAAGGAATGGAGGGAAAGAAGGCAAGGGAGGAAGAGAGAAGGATAGGAATGGAAAACAAGAAGAGATGCAAAAAATGAAAGAGCGTAAAAGAAGATTGGGTAAGAAAGGAAGAAAAGATAGACTGTGGAAGGAGAAAGGGTAAGTACGGAAGATAAGAGAACGATAAGGAGGAAAGAGAGAAGGAAATGAAGAAAGAAGGGAGAAAGGACGGGGAAGGAAGAAGCGAATGGGACGTCCGGAAACAGGGAAGGGAAGGAGGAAGAGGTGAGTTAAGGGAATATACGGGGCAAAGAGAATGGACGGAGAGAGGGCGTGGGGAATGAAGAGTGAATGAAGAAGAGGACAAGGAGGGAGGGACGATAAGGAGACGCAGAGGAGAGAGAGAAGTAGGAGGAGAGGAGGGAGTGGAGGAAGTCAAGGGGACAAAACTTGGTGGAGAGGAGATAAGTTCTGAAAGTGAGAGGAAGAAAAAAAAAATGAATAGAGAAGAGGGCGATGAAGTATGAGGAGGAGTAGAACGGTTGGGAGCGACGGAAGTGGGGAGAGAGGGGGTAATGAATGAGAGAGATCGGGAGGGAAGACAGGGATAGGAAGAGAGAGAGAGAGAGAGAGAGAGAGAGAGAGAGAGAGAGTGTCAGCTAAAGGGAGGAAAGAGGTGAATGGAAGGAGAAATATCGTGTGACGAAGAGAAGAAGGAGAAAAGGGGATGTGCAGACGGGTAGAGAAAGTGATAAAGTGAGGGAGGGAAGGGCGATGAGAAAAGACGACGAGACTTATGGAAGGGAGGAGCTATCAGGACGAGAAGGTAACAGAGGAGTGTGTTGAAGAGGAGATGGACAGGGTGCAAAGAAAAATAATTGAGAGAGAGAGAGAGAGAGAGAGAGAGAGAGAGAGAGAGAGAGAGAGAGAGAGAAGTTGGGAACAACAAGTCTGCCAATGAGGAGAGGAGGAAACGAGAATAGCAGATATGCAAAAAGTTTCTCAGAACCCACAGTCCCCCCTCCCCCCTCTCTCTAGTGGTAGGAAGGAGAGTAAGGGTTATAATGAGAGCCAGGAGGTCGCCTTTCTAGCAATTACAATTCATAATGGTTCCCTCGCCTCTCTTCCCACTTACCTCTTATCTTCGACCCACCCACCCCTCCTCCCTCACTCATAAACGAGTGTTCCTTTCCTTCCTCCTCTCTTTCACCCCTCCAATATCCCCGCTCCCTTCCCCTTCCTTCTTCCACTCCCTCCCTTCATCCTTCATTCGCTCCCTCTCCTCTCCCTACCTCTCTGTCACTCCCTCTCTCCGTTTTATCTGTCCCTCAGTCCTTCTCCCCCTCCATCCTCCTCCCGGTCTTTCCCCCTATCACCTCCGACATCATTACTATTACTCCTGTCACTGTCAATGAAATATCTTAATACAGTAATCTTGCATGATTTTATTTTTAATTTCTGTGACTTTGGGCATAGACTTGACACCTGAGAGACACTTTCATATCCCACCACCCTGGTACTAAAACCCTTAATTCATGCTGAGTACATGGCTGGGGACCCTGTGGTCCGATCCTGCTAAAATGCTTGTCACCCACAAGGGAGTGCCGGTTCCGTGCATGATGTATGTACTGTAATGTTTACATGTAGGACGGCCTCATAGCAACAGGTGCTTACCTGTAGACGACGGGTATACTCGACCAGAATAAGTGGAATTAAGCAACAGCAAAAAACAACACAAAAGGCAACATGGTGTAGTTGTTTCGTACATGAGTGGTGTGATGGTATTGGCAAGAAAATTTTTATACCATATCAATGGATAGCATGAATGGCTAGTTAGGACTGCTTTAAGTAAATTCATACAGGCAAAAAATATTTCCTACGCCAGCCCGGACTCTTTTTCACGCTTTTTTTATTTTTATATTTTTATAACCCTAGAGTAGATTGCAATGAATGAGATTAAGTTAGATTACTCGGTGTTAAATTAGGTTTTCTGTGCTTTATTTTTCACGTTCTGAGGACCCCTGTTCCAATCGATGCACACATCCACACTTGGTCGCCCAGGCATACCTGCCTGTGGCTCATTCAGATTTGGAAATTACCCTGCTGCTGTAAGTGTTGTTAAGCAGATGTCCACAAACTTCCCTTCCTGTGTGTCATAACCATGTAACCCAATCCTCCATACACCCCATCGTGTTCGGGATGGACGCTCTCGGTCCTGGTCTTTTCGGCCTTAAGTCATTTAGGCCGTAACATCCAAAGGGTCCAAACAACATACTGCCTAAAATGTATACAGCCTAAATAACCAAACTCCATCAAGATGACATTGCAGAAATTAGGTTAGGTTAGGTTACGTTAGGATGTGCTGGGCCACGTTAGGTTAGGTTACGGCCTGAACGACCTACAGCCGAAACGCCCCGACCCGACACCCTATAAGCCAGTTTTACCGACCAAACGAGTCTCAGTGATAGTTAACACAGTAAGAACGATGACCTGTTTTCTTAGTATGAACTTCCTATAACTGAACCCTATTTACTTATTTACTTATTTATTTTCTTCGGTTCAAAGAGATTCCTATACAAGAAATGGTCAATGAAAGCTGGAATGAAAAATTTCGAAACTAAGAAATTTCTCATAGTGTTACAACAAAAATATAGAACATGAGGGTGTCGGATGGGGTAGCACCTATATTACATGGACCACTTCTGGCAGACTGAAATGTTCTGCGGGTATAAGAATCAAATTGCAAAATGTCATGGTGCTGGAAGGGATAGTGGTGATTGCATCAGAAGGCCTGATTCTCCTAATTCCATTAATATTCCTTTTCTGTAGACCACATTCAGCTCGTCCCTCAGTTCCTTAATTTGTCCCTTCGTAGTCCCCGTTCAGTCCAGCTATTCAGCCCACCCTTTCTTCATTCACACTCATTTCACGTTCTCCTTCATGCTTCAATATTTTCCCATCTCTGTGTTCTCAAACGTCTATCTCATCATTCCTTCATTCCCAGTTCACTTGGCTTCTTCCTCTCTCTCTCTTATTTTTTTTATTTTTTTTCTCGTCCCTCTTCTCATATACTGTCTTCCTCCTCCTTCAAACTTTCCCTCCCTTCCTTCTGTTCACTTTCACTTCATCAGATCAACTCCTCGCTCACTCCCTATTTGCTCTGATCTCTCTTTTCTCTTTAATCTGCCCTTTCTTCAACTTCTTTCACCCTCCCAATTATTTATTTCCATTCAACTATGCATCTCTCTCTCTCTCTCTCTCTCTCTCTCTCTCTCTCTCTCTCTCTCTCTCTCTCTCTCTCTCTCTCTCTCTCTCTCTCTCATTGTATCTCCTCACTACCCCTTTTTATATCATCTTTAATAGGACCGTTTTGTTACCAGTGTTACTGGAAGAAACTGTTACCTTCGAAAAGGTAAAAATAAAGGGAGGAGGGAGAGAAAGGGGAGAAAAGGGGAGATAAGAAGATAAAATAATTAGGGAAAGGAGAGGAGGAGGGAGAGAGCAAGGTAGGAGAGGAGGCGATGAAAAGAAACAGAGAGGAGGTGGGAAGGTAAGGGAGGAAGAGAGAGGAAATGTAAAAGATGAGATGTGAGTGAAATAGGAAGAGGTTAAAAGAAGGAAGAAGGCAATAAAAGAGAAGTGGAGGAGGAGAATGGAGAGAAGAGGGGAGGATGAGAAGGAAGACGGTCTAATGATGAGGAGGGCATAGTTGAGATAAGAGACTAGGGAGAACGGGTGGAGAGGAAACGATAAGATGTGAAATACAAGAAATCCCAAGATAATAGATGGAAACGAGATAAATCAAGACGTCATAGAAGACAATATAATTATGAAGTTGATACTTTTTGTTTAAGCATTGTCACTTCCAAACAATTTATTGTACAGTATGTAATCTACATGAAACGCTGACTGTGATGACGTCGTCTCTCTATTATACTTGCAATCAGAAGTTTAACTGTCAGTGAAGAATGTGTTGCTTATAACTCCAGTCTTTCCAGCTCGATGACAAAAGTGTCCATCCCAGCTCAGTGCTATTGTTAAAGGGTGCAGGTGCATGACAACGGCACATAAGTAGGACAGTTTGTTTGCAGCAGTATGACGTCAGTGGCCGCACCTGGGTAGTTTGGTGGTCGTGATGAGCGCCACATACGTGTACGTAGGCGGGTCAATGGCAGTGCTTACCATGAAAGCGTGGAGTGGCCCCGCAGGATATGGCAAGCGTCAAAGGCAATTAAACTTCCTATTAACATTATCTATGGGCTCTATTCCCTCAGGAGCACTTATAACATGTAAGGTGAACATGGTGCGATATAAAGACAAACGTTTAGCTTTTTAATATAAGATTATTTCTGAGTAAATTAAATTTCATTTTCGGCCGTCAGAGTAACGAGAAAGCTTCAGCGTACTGAATGGTCTAATGTAAAAGTTTCAAAAACATTTAAAACAAGTTCCATGTACTTGATATTTTCGCTAGCCAAAAGAAGAAAAAATGCAACATTGCGCAGGAAAGCTAAAGGCTTGGAAATGACATATACTTGTCTGTCTGTGTGTGAGGAAAACATCCACAATGGCAGATGAACAACACTTTGGTTGTGTACTCAAAAGTTTCCAGGGCAGGTACCGCCGATCTTAGTTATTCTTTAGTGTCGTAGAAATTATGTGGAAGAATAAACAATCAGAGGTTGCAATAAACGGACCCATCTTTGGGTCTGAGAAAACATTTGACTTGCTCCTGTGACCTTAACTTGTGTTCGATTGCTCTCAAAATCGAATGACTTTATTATTGACAGAGTCTCAGCCATTACACCAATTTTGGTCAAAATCTTATCAAAAGTATTTAGCTATTTTGCTGACACACACACACACACACACACACACACACACACACACACACACACACACACACACACACACACAATCCACGCACACCATAACACCCGGTCTCATTTCGCAAGTGAGGGTGTCAAATTTTTTGTCTGCCATTCGTGGTGTTTCCATCAGATGAAATATTATTTAGCAATAAGTCTTATGAATCTGATTTTCAGGCCAATACAGAACTAAGCAACACAGAGAAATATATACTGTAAAGTACAATGTCATACTTTTACTGGGACACACACACACACACACACACACACACACACACACACACATACAAAGGAGGAAAAAAAGAAAATGAAATCTACGTAAGTCCGGAATAAAAAGATATTCAAATATTCATATTATGATCGGACAATGAAAATTACCACTATTTTTTATAAGAAATGGGAGAAAATAAAGAACAAACAAATGTGGACTTCTGGCAGAGTAAAAGATAACGGACTAATGGATGGAAAGACTGACGCAATGGATAAACAGAAGGACTGAATGGTTGGGCAGACTTCAGGGCTGAAGGGCTTGATAGAATGAAAGTCTGAAGGACTGGGTAGAATGATCGGTCGAAGTATTGTTAAGAATAAAAGACCAATGGAGTGGGCAGAACGAATGATCCAAGGACTGGATAGAATGAATGACTGAGTGACTGGGCAAAGCAATGGCCTGGGTAAAGTGAAGGACTGAAGGACTGGGTACAGCAAAGGAATGAGGGACTGGGTACAGTGAACGAATGAAAGACGGAGTACAATAAAGGAAAATGGGGCTGGATACAGTGAAGGAATGAAGGACGGTACAGTGAAGAAATGAGGGGCTTGGTGTCATGAAGGACACGTGAAGAATAAGGGACTGTGTACTGTGAAGGAATGAAGGTCAGTATAGTGAAGGAATTAGGGACTGGGTACAGTGAAGGAATGAAGGACAGTACAGTGAAGGAATAAGGAACTGGGTACAGTGAAGGAATGAGTGATGGGTGCACCTAAGGAATGGGGAACAGATCAGATTGAGGGAACGAAGGATTGAGTATAATGAAGGAATGAGAGACTGGGCAGAGTGAAGGACTGATTCCGCTGAGTGGACCGATGAAACAAAGCCGAAAAAATGTTCAGACTGGATGACTGAAGGAGTGGGTAGACTGAAGTACTGGGTAAACTGAAGGACTGCATAGTTGGTGAAAGTGGTGGAATGAAACACTGAAACCAGGCAGATTGAATTATTGTAGATGGAAGCATTGTAGGTAGAAAGGCTGAATAACTGAATGACTGGGTAGACTTTGAGCCTGAAGGACTGTTAAAGGCCCAGGCAGAAATATGGAGAGAATAAAAGCCTAAAGGAGTGAGTAAAGAATTATATATAGACTGAAAAACTGAGTACACTGAAGGACTGGGTAGATTTAATTAAGAAATGATGGACTGGAGGACTAAGTAGACTGAATAGAGAATTGAATAACTGAAGGAGTATAGGACTGGGTAGTCCGAATGATGGAGTGAATGACTGAATGAATGAGTACAGTGAAAGATCAAAGAACTTGACAGATTGAAGAATGAAGTTCGTTCGAAGATTTCCTGCACATATAGTGCAGACCGGGCCATACATTAGCCCGGTCAGTGGGGTATGGGCTGGTTAAAAAAGAGTAAGTGAGGAGGACAGGACCTGGGGATTGCCCAGCACACACGTCCTGTCTCCTGACTGGCTTTGTAGTGTGTGTGAAGAATGAAGAGGATGGGTAGACTGAAGTATTAAGAAGACTGAAGACTTTAAGAACTAGGTTGACAGAAGAAGTAAACAAAATGAATACTGTACAGTAAATGATCGGATAATTTCTGAATGATGACGGATTCTTAAGGTTCTAGTAAGCTGGCTGGGTAAATAGTTTGCTCACGGAACCTGCGTTGGTCTGAACCAGCCCAAACCATATGTCAACCAAACCAAACCCAAACTAAACTAACCAAAACCACGCAACACCAATCCACGCCAAACCAACATAGCTCAAACCAATTAGATCCAAACAAAGCTAGTCTATGCCAAACCAAATCAATTCAAACCAACCAAATTCAAAACAAATAATCCACGCCTAAACAACTCAGCTCAGATCAACCAAATGCAAACAACATAATCCATGCCTATCCAGCACACGTCAGAGCAACCAA
The DNA here is from genome assembly GCF_032717465.1 of Coenobita brevimanus. NCBI lineage: Eukaryota > Metazoa > Arthropoda > Malacostraca > Decapoda > Coenobitidae > Coenobita > Coenobita brevimanus. The sequence goes on along the minus strand of NC_136957.1, from coordinate 30,249,954 downwards.
ATCTAAACAACACTAGTCCACCTAAACCCAACGCAGCTCAAACTAACTAAATCCAAGCAACACAATGCCACTCCAAACCAAATCCAGCTAAAACCAACCAAATCCAAACAACACTCTTCCACGCAAATCCATCTCAGCACAAACTAAATTCAAACAACACTAATCCACGCCCAACCCAACCCACCTCAGACAAACCATAATCAAACCAGAATGGCACTCAGTAGAGCACATACCTCCGCCATCAACATCCATGCAATATTCACTGAAAATTTTACGAAAATGTAGAAAACGCCCTATCTCTCAATGTTAAAGAAAGTAAAAAAAAAAAAAAAATCTTGGATCGGCACCTTTATCCGAATCCGCACCAAAATTTAATAAGTCTCTACTGGACCAAGGCCCATTCTTCTACCAAGGTTCGTGGAAATCCGTCCAGTAGTTTTTGTGTGATCTTGCTCACAAACCAACCAACCTGCAAACAAACAAAAGGGAAGGGGTGAAAACATAACCTCCATGGCGAAGGTAACAACACTAATCCAAGTTAAACATAACCAAGCTCACACCTACCAAACCCAAAAAACACTAATCCATGCCAAACCCAACACAGCTCTAACCAATCAAATCTAAATAACACTAATCCATCCCAAGCCCAACACAGCTCTAACCAATCAAATCCAAACAACACTAATCCACCCCAAACCCAACACAGCTCAAGCCAATCAAATCCAAACAACACTAATCCATCCCAAGCCCAACACAGCTCTAACCAATCAAATCCAAACAACACTAATCCACGCATAACCCTACCTAAGATCAGACCAACCAAACACAGCGAAGCCAAAAACCCAGGTAAATAACCCAAACAACCCAGCCTATCTCAATCCTACCCCGCAAAAAATGGGTAAGTAAAATTTCCCACTGCAAGAGAGAGAGAGAGAGAGAGAGAGAGAGAGAGAGAGAGAGAGACTACATAATATCTCCTTTCCTCTCCAAACTTTGGTATCATCTTCAGTCATCACTTCCTTCCCCCCGCCTCTCTCTCTCTCTCTCTCTCTCTCTCTCTCTCTCTCTCTCTCTCTCTCTCTCTCTCCATTCACGCTTTACATCCCGATCTTTTTTTTTCTCTCTCTCTCAACCTTCTTCACTCATTTCTACTGTCCCTATTATCTCCATTCCCCATTTTCCCTAGTATGTCAATAATTTACTTGATTCGCCTTACAGTGGCGAGTTTAACACAGAATATTTTTTGCACTGAATGGGTCTCTCTTTGTTACATTAATAATGTAAAAAGACAAACTGTATATCTGCTTGAACAC
>NC_136957.1:30208641-30243641 GCF_032717465.1 Coenobita brevimanus | reverse complement strand
AGAGAGAATAAAACCTGATCAAATGGAAGGGGAAGATGGAGGATGGAAGAGGGTGAGAATGTAGAGACCAAATATCACAGAGGACAGAAGATAGAAAAAGGAACCAATAGGAAACAGATCATGGAGGGGAACAATATAGGAGAAAGAGAAAAGAAGGGAGGCTGTGTGTGAGAGAGAGAGAGAGAGAGAGAGAGAGAGAGAGAGTAGTGTCAACAACACAGTGCAGACTAATTACTAATCAACAATTTGTAGTGTTTTATGGTTTTCACCAGTTAGACATGTTGGATACAAATGGTTTAATCACACCATCACAAACAGTAGGCTATGCCACCACGAAGAGGATTTGTCTTGAGTGTCAGTTTGCTGTACGTGATATGCACAGATTTCCATAGAAAACACACCTCTTACACGTTCCTCTTCCTCAGAGCAGCAAGCCATCTCTGTAAATTTTCTGCCTGCAGGTACAGTACTAAAACTAGCTGCAGCTATTTCATAATCTCTTTCAGGGAGTAACTGACTTTTTTTTTTTTTTTTGCCCATCTTCTTAGTTAATTCTAAATTTCAGAAGGCCTGGTAGTTTCTCTGAAATCCTTTTCATTGAATGTACTCTTCTTTGCGAGATATGTCAAACCCTCCAAAGGTTACACAAAATCTGGCCGTGTCTACTGACGGAATAACCATTCTTACTTACAGATCTGATACATTTGATACAGTGTGGAGAGGAACAACATTGTTCATCCAAGAACTGGTGCTGCCTGAGGTGGCAGATTTGTTTTGCTCTCCTACGGCAGGTAATAGCTTCCCCTACTACTAGAGCTAATGATCTGACAGAAAAACGAGTTACAGCTGGTGACGAATGGCGCGAAGGTTACGAAGACGTGGTGCATCATACGTGTCACCACTTATAACAGATGTAACATTTTAGCCGATCAAGAACAGGAAACACATATGGCTCGACTGGTTGGGGACTTTATCGACCGTAGATATCTTGTGGAGCTTTGTGGCAGTGTTCCGAGTAAAAGGAGGCATTACTGTATCCCAGGTGCCAAACTGGATGATATGATCGTACTGAGGCAGTGGATACCGTTACTGATGGTGCAACTAATGATAGCATTACCATCATTCACATAGGAACAAACGATGTAATACAAACCTAGTCTCAGGAGCTCGTAGATATGTGCAAGTATAAGATGATCTAGCATTACAAGGGAAAAACTAGTAACATTCTGCATCCAGGTGCACGCCCTAGAACTGTGGGGACTTTGATAAAAAACTTCATTTATCTCTTGTGGCAAAAAAAAGGTCCCAAAGTGAATGAAATCATCTGGAAGTATCCAGAAAAATGTTATATGAGATTCATAGTTAATCAGTAATAGTTTACAACAGCATATTGCACTGCAGGGCAATTTGTTCCATTTGCTTACAAACAAACTAAAGAAAAACGCTGTACCTCTGTTTCATTAGAGTAGAAACGATGACAAACATTTTTTTTTACCTCTAGCAAAACTCGACTGTCTACTGTATTTAATCAACTGTCATGATGTTATTAAACTGCTATAAAATCAGAAGGAAAAAAATGTAACACTGGGCAGGACTGAAGAAAAATAGAAAAATGGAAGACAGAAGAAGAAGGAGACAAAATGAGGGAAAGAATAGATGGAAGGGCAATAGGAAAGAAATGTAGTGAGGAAAAAGGAACATTACATAAGAAATGACTAGCAGGTTTGCTGCTTCATATTAAGCAGGATATTAAGAGAGGAGGGAAGGATGAAGGAATGGAGGGAAAGATAGAAGGCAAGGGAGGAAGAGAGGAGGACAGGAATGGAAAACAAGAAGAGATGCAAAAAATGAAACAGCGTAAAAGAAGATTGGGTAAGAAAGGAAGAAAAGATAGACTGTGGAAGGAGAAAGGGTAAGTACGGAAGATAAGAGAACGATAAGGAGGAAAGAGAGAAGGAAATGAAGAAAGAAGGGAGAAAGGACGGGGAAGGAAGAAGCGAATGGGAAGTCCGGAAACAGGGAAGGGAAGGAGGAGGAGGTGAGTTAAGGGAATATACGGGCAAAGAGAATGGACGGAGAGAGGGCGTGGGGAATGAAGAGTGAATGAAGAAGAGGACAAGGAGGGAGGGACGATAAGGAGACGCGGAGGAGAGAGAGAAGTAGGAGGAGAGGAGGGAGTGGAGGAAGTCAAGGGGACAAAACTTGGTGGAGAGGAGATAAGTTCTGAAAGTGAGAGGAAGAAAAAAAAAATGAATAGAGAAAAGGGCGATGAAGTATGAGGAGGAGTAGAACGGTTGGGAGCGACGGAAGTGGGGAGAGAGAGGGAAATGAATGAGAGGGATCGGGAGAGAAGACAGGGATAGGAAGAGAGAGAGAGAGAGAGAGAGAGAGAGAGAGTCAGCTAAAGGGAGGAAAGAGGTGAATGGAAGGATAAATATTGTGTGACGAAGAGAAGAAGGAGAAAAGGGGATGTGCAGACGGGTAGAGAAAGTGATAAAGTGAGGGAGGGAAGGGCGATGGGAAAAGACGACGAGACTTATGGAGGGAAGGAGCTATCAGGACGAGAAGGTAACAGAGGAGTGTGTTGAAGAGGAGATGGACAGGGTGCAAAGAAAAATAATTGAGAGAGAGAGAGAGAGAGAGAGAGAGAGAGAGAGAGAGAGAGAGAGAGACAAAGAGAGAGAGAGAGAGAGAGAGGGAGAAGTTGGGAAGAACAAGTCTGCCAAAGAGGAGAGGAGGAAACGAGAAGAGGTGATATGCAAAACGTTTCTCAGAACCCACAGTCCCCCCTTCCCCCTCTCTCTAGTGGTAGGAAGGAGAGTAAGGGTTATAATGAGAGCCAGGAGGTCGCCGTTCTAGCAATTACAATTCATAATGGTTCCCTCGCCTCTCTTCCCACTTACCTCTTATCTTCGACCCACCCACCCCTCCTCCCTCACTCATAAACGAGTGTTCCTTTCCTTCCCCCTCTCTTTCACCCCTCCAATATCCCCGCTCCCTTCCCCCTCCTTCTTCCACTCCCTCCCTTCATCCTTCATTCGCTCCTTCTCCTCTCCCTACCTCTCTGTCACTCCCTCTCTCCGTTTTATCTGTCCCTCAGTCCTTCTCCCCCTCCATCCTCCTCCCAGTCTTTCCCCCTCTCACCTCCGACATCATTACTATTACTCCTGTCACTGTCAATGAAATATCTTAATACAGTAATCTTGCATGATTTTATTTTTAATTTCTAGGACTCTGGGCATAGACTTGACAGCTGAGAGACACTTTCATATCTCATCACCCTGGTACTAAAACCCTTAATTCATGCTGAGTACATGGCTGGGGACCCTGTGGTCCGATCCTGTTAAAATGCTTGTCACCCACAAGGGAGTGCCGGTTCCGTGCATGATGTATGTACTGTAATGTTTACATGTAGGACGGCCTCATAGCAACAGGTGCTTACCTGTAGACGACGGGTCTACTTTACCAGAATAAATGGAATTAAGCAACAGCAAAAAACAACACAAAAGGCAACATGGTGTAGTTGTTTCGTACATGAGTGGTGTGATGGTATTGGCAGGAATATTTTTATACCATGTCAATGGACAGTATGAATGGCTAGTTAGGACTGCATTAAGTAAATTCATATAGGCAAAAAATATTTCCTACGCCAGCCTGGACTCTTTTTCACGCTTTTTTTATTTTTATATTTTTATAACCCTATAGTAGATTGCAATGAATGAGATTAAGTTAGATTACTCGGTGTTAGGTTAGATTTTGTGTGGTTTATTTTTCACGTTCTGAGGACCCCCTGTTCCAATCGATGCACACATCCACACTTGGTCGCCCAGGCATACCTTCCTGTGGCTCATTCAGATTTGGAAATTACCCTGCTGCTGTAAGTGTTGTTAAGCAGATGTCCACAAACTGCCCTTCCAGTGTGTCATAACCATGTAACTCAAACTATGTAACTCAATCCTCCATACACCCCATCGTGTTCGGGATGGACGCTCTCGGTCCTGGTCTTTTCGGCCTTAAGTCATTTAGGCCGTAACATCCAAAGGGTCCAAACAACATACGGCCTAAAATGTATACAGCCTAAATAACCAAACTCCATCAAGATGACATTGCAGAAATTAGGTTAGGTTAGGTAACGTTAGGATGTGCTGGGTTGGGTTAGGTTAGGTTACAGGCTGAACGACTTGTTGCCGAAACGACCCGGACCCGACACCCTATGAGCCAGTTTTACCGACCAAACAAATCTCAGTGATAATGAACACCGTAAGAACGATGACCTGTTTTCTTAGTATGAACTTCCTGTAACTGAATCCCATTTACTTATTTACTTATTTATTTTCTTCGGCTCAAAGAGATTCCTATACAAGAAATGGTCAATGAAAGCTGGAATGAAAAATTTCGAAACTAAGAAATTTCTCATAGCGTTACAACAAAAATATAGGACATGAGGGTGTCGGATGGGGTAGCACCTATATTACATGACACCTCTTCTGGCAGACTGAAATGTTCTGCGGGTATAAGAATCAAATTGCAAAATGTCATGGTGCTGGAAGGGATAGTGGTGATTGCATCAGAAGGCCTGATTCTCCTAATTCCATTAATATTCCTTTTCTCTGGACCTCATTCAGCCCGTCCCTCAGTTCCTTAATTTGTCCCTTCGTAGTCCCCGTTCAGTCCAGCTATCCACCCACCCTTTCTTCATTCACACTCATTTCACGTTCTCCTTCATGCTTCAATATTTTCCCATCTCTCTGTGTTCTCAAACATCTATCTCATCATTCCTTCATTCCCAGTTCATTTGACTTCTTCCCCCCCCCCTCTCTCTCTCTCATTTTTTTTATTTATTTTCTCGTCCCTCTTCTCATATACTCTCTTCTTCCTCCTTCAAACTTTCCCTCCCTTCCTTCTGTTCACTTTCACTTCATCAGATCAACTCCTTCTCGCTCACTTCCTATTTGCTCTGATCTCTCTTTTCTCTTTAATCTGCTCTTTCTTCATCTTCTTTCACCCTCCCAATTATTTATTTGCATTCAACTATGCATCTCTCTCTCTCTCTCTCTCTCTCTCTCTCTCTCTCTCTCTCTCTCTCTCTCATTGTATCTCCTCACTACCCCTTTTTATATCATCTTTAGTAGGACCATTATGTTACCAGTGTTACTTGGAGAAACTGTTACCTTCGAAAAGGTAAAAATAAAGGGAGGAGGGAGATAAAGGGGAGAAAAGGGGAGATGAGAAGATAAAATAATTAGGGAAAGGACAGGAGGAGGGAGAGAGCAAGGTAGGAGAGGAGGCGATGAAAAGAAACTGAGAGAGGACGGGGGGAAGGCAAAGGAGGAAGAGAGAGGAAATGTAAAAGATGAGATGTGAGTGAAATAGGAAGAGGTTAAAAGAAGGAAGAAGGCAGTAAAAGAGAAGAGGAGGAGGAGAATGAAAAGAAGAGGGGAGGATGAGAAGGAAGACGGTCTGATGATGAGGAGGGCATAGTTGAGATAAGAGACAAGGGAGAACGGGTGGAGAGGAAACGATAAGATGTGAAATACAATAAATCCCAAGAAAATAGATGGAAACGAGATAAATCAATACGTCATAGAAGACAATATAATTATGAAGTTGATACTTTTTGTTTTAGCACTGATACCTCCAAACAATTTATTGTACAGTATGTAATCTACATGAAACGCTGACTGTGATGACGTCGTCTCTCTATTATACTTGCAATCAGAAATTTAACTGTCAGTGAAGAATGTGTTGCTTATACCTCCAGAGTTTCCAGCTCGATGACAAAAGTGGCCATCCCAGCTCAGTGCCATTGTTAAAGGGTGCAGGTGCATGACAACGGCGCACATGCAGGACAGTTTGTTTGCAGCAGGATGAGGTCATTGGCCGCACCTGGGTAGTTAGGTGGTCGTGATGAGCGCCACACAGGTGTACGTAGGCTGGTCAATGACAGTGCTTACCATGGTAGCGTGGAGTGGCCCCGCAGGATATGGCAAGCGTCAAAGGCAATTAAACTTCCTATTAACATTATCTATGGGGTCTATTCCCTCAGGAGCACTTATAACATGTAAGGTGAACATGGTGAGATATAAAGACAAACGTTTAGCTTTTTACTATAAGATTATTTCTGAGTAAATTAAATCTCATCAGAGTAACGAGAAAGCTTCAGCATACTGAATGGTCTAATGTAAAAGTTTCAAAAAACATTTAAAACAAGTTCCATGTACTTGATATTTTCGCTAGCCAAAAGAAGAAAAAATGGCAACATTGCGCCGGAGAGCTAAAGGCTTGGAAATGACATATACTTGTCTGTCTGTGTGTGAGGAAAACATCCACAATGGCAGATGAACAACACTTTGGTTGTTACTCAAAAGTTTCCAGGGCAGGTACCGCCAACCTTAGTTAGTCTTTAGTGTCGTCGAAATTATGTGGAAAAATAGACAATCAGAGGTTGCAATAAACGGACCCATCTTTGTGTCTAAGAAAACATTTGACTTGCTCATGTGACATTAACTTGTGGTCGATTGCTCTCAAAATCGAATGACTTTATTATTGATAGAGTCTAAGCCATTCCACCAATTTTGGTCAAAATCCTATCAAAAGTATTTAGCTATTTTGCTGACACACACACACACACACACACACACACACACACACACACACACACACACACACACACAATCCACGCACACCATAACACCCGGTCTCGTTTCGCAAGCGGGGGTGTCAAATTTTTTGTCTGCCATTCGTGGTGTTTCCATCAGATGAAATATTATTTAGCAATAAGTCTTATGAATCTGATTTTCAGGCCAATACAGAACTAAGCAACACAGATAAATATATACTGTACAGTACAATGTCATACTTTTACTGGGACACACACACACACACACACACACACACACACACACACACACACAGACACACACATACAAAGGAGGAAAAAAAGAAAATGAAATCTACGCAAGTCCGGAATAAAAAGATGTTCAAATATTCATATTAAGATCGGACAATGAAAATTACCACTATTTTTTATAAGAAATGGGAGAAAATAAAGAACAAATAAATGTGGACTTCTGGCAGAGTAAAGGATAATGGACTAATGGATGGAAAGACTGAAGCAGTGGATAAACAGAAGGACTGAATGGTTGGGCAGACTTCAGCGCTGAAGGGCTTGATAGAATGAAAGTCTGAAGGACTGGGTAGAATGAATGGTTGAAAGATTGCGAGAATAAAAGACTGATGGAGTGGGTAGAACGAATGATCCAAGGACTGGATAGAATGAATGACTGAGTGACTGGGCAAACCAATGGCCTGGGTAAAGTGATGGACTGAAGGACTGGGTACAGCAAAGGAATGAGGGACTTGGTGCAGTGAATGAATGAGAGAGGGAATGCAGTAAAGGAAAATGGGGCTGGATACAGTGAAGGAATGAAGGACGGTATAGAGAAGAAATGAGGGGCTTGGTATGATGAAAGACACGTGAAGAAATAAGGGACTGTGTACTGTGAAGGAATGAAGGACAGTACAGTGAAGGAATTAGGGACTGGGTACAATGAAGGAATGAAGGACAGTACAGTGAAGGAATAAGGAAGTGGGTACAATGAAGGAATGAGTGATGGGTGCACTGAAGGAATGGGGAACACATCAGGTTGAGGGAATGAAGGACTGGGTATAATGAAGGGATAAGCGACTGGGCGGAGTGAAGGACTGATTCAGCTGAGTGGACCGATGAAAGAAAGCCGAATAAATGTTCAGACTGGATGACTGAAGGAGTGGGTAGACTGAAGTACTGGGTAAACTGAAGGACTGCATAGTTGGTGAAAGTGGTGGAATGAAACACTGAAACAAGGCAGACTGAATTATTGAAGACGTAAGTATTATAGGTAGAAAGGCTGAATAACTGAATGACTGGGTAGACTTTGAACCTGAAGGACTGTTAAAGGCCCAGGCAGAAATATGGAGATGATCAAAGATTGAAGGAGTGAGTAAAGAATGATATATAGACCGAAAAACCGAGTACACTGAAGGACTGGGTAGATTAAATTAAGAATTGATGGACTGGAGGACTAAGTAGACTGAATATAGAGGTGAATAACTGAAGGAGTTTAGGGCTGGGTAGACCGAATGATGGGTTAAATGACTGAATGAATAGGTAAAGTGAAAGATCGAAGAACTTGGCAGATTGAAGAATGAAGAGGCTAGGTAGACTGAAGTATTAAGTAGACTGAAGACTTGAAGAACTAGGTTGTCAGAAGAAGTAAACAAAATGAATACACAGTAAATGATCGGATAATTTCTGAATGATGATGGATTCTTAAGGTTCTGGTAAGCTGGCTGGCTAAATAGTTTGCTCACGGAACGTACGTTGGTCTGAACCAGCCCAAACCATATGTCAACCAAACCAAACCCAAATCAAACTAACCAAAACCACGCAACACCAATCCACGCCAAACCAACATAGCTCAAACCAATTAGATCCAAACAAAGCTAGTCCATGCCAAACCAAACCAATTCAAACCAACCAAATTCAAAACTAATAATCCACGCCTAAACAACTCAGCTCAGATCAACCAAATGTAAATAACATAATCCATGCCTATCCAACACACGTCAGACCAACCAAATCTAAACAACAGTAGTCCACCTAAACCCAACGCAGCTCAAACTAACTAAATCCAAGCAACACAATGCCACTCCAAACCAAATCCAGCTAAAACCACCCAAATCCAAACAACACTCTTCCACGCAAATCCATCTCAGCACAAACTAAATTCAAACAACACTAATCCACGCCCAACCCAACCCACCTCAGACCAACCAAATCCAAACCAGAATGGCACTCAGTAGAGCACATACCTCCGCCATCAACATCCACGCAATATTCACTGAAAATTTTACGAAAATGTCGAAAACGCCCTATCTCTCAATGTTAAAGAAAGTAAAAAAAAAAAAAAAATCTTGGATCGGCACCTTTATCCGAATCCGCGCCAAAATTTAATGAGTCTCTGCTGGACCAAGGCCCATTCTTCTATCAAGGTTCGTGGAAATCCGTCCAGTAGTTTTTGTGTGATCTTGCTCACAAACCAACCAACCTGCAAACAAACAAAAGGGAAGGGGTGAAAACATAACCTCCATGGCGGAGGTAACAACACTAATCCACGTTAAACATAACCAAGCTCACACCTACCAAACCCAAAAAACACTAATCCACGCCAAACCCAACACAGCTCTAACCAATCAAATCCAAACAACACTAATCCACCCCAAACCCAACACAGCTCTAACCAATCAAATCTAAATAACACTAATCCACCCCAAACCCAACACAGTTCTAATAAATCAAGTCTAAATAACACTAATTCATCCCAAGCCCAACACAGCTCTAACCAATCAAATCCAAACAACACTAATCCACCCCAAACCCAACACAGCTCTAACCAATCAAATCCAAACAACACTAATCCATCCCAAACCCAACACAGCTCAAGCCAATCAAATCCAAACAACACTAATCCATCCCAAACCCAACACAGCTCTAACCAATCAAATCCAAACAACACTAATCCATCCCAAACCCAACACAGCTCTAACCAATCAAATCCAAACAACACTAATCCACGCATAACCCTACCTAAGATCAGACCAATCAAACACAGCGAAGCCAAACCAAACCCAGGTAAATAACCCAAACAACCCAGCCTATCTCAATCCTACCCCGCGAAAAATGGGTAAGTAAAATTTCCCACTGCAAGAGAGAGAGAGAGAGAGAGAGAGAGAGTGAGAGAGAGAGACACTACATAATATCTCCTTTCCTCTCCAAACTTTGGTATCATCTTCAGTCATCACTTCCTTCCCCCCGCCTCTCTCTCTCTCTCTCTCTCTCTCTCTCTCTCTCTCTCTCTCTCTCTCTCTCTCTCTCTCTCTCTCCCTCCATTCACGCTTTACATCCCGATCTTTTTTTTTCTCTCTCTCTCAACATTCTTCACTCATTTCTACTGTCCCTATTATCTCCATTCCCTATTTTCCCTAGTATGTCCATAATTTACTTGGTTCGCCTTACAGTGGCGAGTTTAACACAGAATATTTTTTGCAGTGAATGGGTCTCTGTTTGTTACTTAAATAAGATAAAAAGACAAACTGTATATCTGCTTGAACACTCAATCTATTCATTAAATACTCCCTCTCCAATAAGGGCAGCATCTGACAAATTACCCTTCTAAACTCAAAAGATAAAACTCTATTGACATATACAACTGATAGATAGGGGATCTTGCTCACTATGTAATGATATAAATGCAAATGTTGATCACTATGTAATGAGAAAAAGTACCTGTGTTGAACACGTGTTGTCATCGGAACTGTCGTACAGATGGATGAGTCCATTATGTCTGCATCTATTCACTGGTATGTGGCTTTCTCTTATGTGATAGATATTAGAACGGATCAAAATGTTGGCCTCGAAATCCCAACAATGCGTCAGAGTGCAGGAAAATGTCTCCAAGATTGATGTCAACTATCATGGTGTGGAATTAGAGGCATCTTAGCCTGATGAGCCTTCCGACTGATGATTTATCTGCGAAGGACGTGTGGTCCAACAGGCTGTCAAATGGACGATTCTGAGTTTAATCAAGACTAGAGATGAAATCCTGTACAAGAGATCTGATTGACCCCTCATCGAACCCAGTTGTAACTCATCTTCATCGCATTCTTTGGTTGTACTCCATATAATAACGATCCAAGTACAGTGAAGAAAAAAACAGTCTTTCTCAAGGAGACGATGCCTGGATTATATTGCCAGGTGGTTCCAACGTTCCAGATCCTTTAGTTTCGCTGCTAGACTCATCGGATAATGATGTGGATGAGCTGGAGGACAAGTTGTTATCCGCTAAGCTGGTATGGCCAATGCTGGGTCGTGTGGTAACAGGAGACAGGTAGTGTCAATGGGATGTACGTGCTGTCTTTTGAAAGCACGGGTGACGTACTGAAGGCAGACTGGTAGAAGCTCGGAGACGAAAGATCAAGTGTAACCCGAAATCATTTACTTATTTCTGCTCCATGTCTCTGGGTCTCTGGCGTGTCTGCTGCCATCCCTGCTTCAGTTCTTAATGTCAAGGCTCATTTTCTCCTCCCCTCATTTTCTTTCCCTCCTCCGTCCACTTTCCAGTTCTCCATTCTATTTCCCCTCCTATTCTTTCTTCCCCATTCCCTTTTTTACCTTCTTCATTTCCCAGTTTCCCTTCCTCCCCTCTCTCCTCCTCCCCCAGAGCTCTAGATGTTTCCCCAGTAACCCACAGTGGTGGTAATTCCTGGTTAAAGCGACCCATAAACTGCTGTTAGGCCGGTCCTTGTTACTAACGAGACCAGCAGGGGTTAATGTGTTTGTGTGTGTGTGTGTGTGTGTGTGTGTGTGTGTGTGTGTGTGTGTGTGTGTGTGTGTGTGTGTGTGTGTGTGTGTGTGTGTGTGTGTGTGTGTGTGTGTGTGTGTGTGTGTGTGTGTGTGTGTGAGAGAGAGAGAGAGAGAGAGAGAGAGAGAGAGAGAGAGAGAGAGAGAGAGAGATGGGAAGGTAACCCAGCTTTAGGTCAGGATAAGACTTAAATCTGTCACTGAAGGGCCGAAAGTGAGGAGAGGAGAGGAAGTGAGAAGAGGAGAGAAACAGAAGAAATGATGTGATGTAGAAGGAAGGAACAGAAGAGTACTGATGCAGGGGAAATACGGAGAGATGGAGGAGGATGGAGAGAGGAGGATAGAATGAGGAAAAATTGAGGGTAGGAGTAGAGATGGAGATGAAATAGAGAGAAAAAGAGAAAAAGACAAATGAAGAGAAGAATGGTGATAGACGAAGATATTTGATGAGATGAGGAGAGACGAGGAGAAACAGAGAGAAGAAGAAGAAGGAGTAGAGGAAAGAAAAAGACAAGAGTATAATTAGAGATGAGGAGAGGAGACTGGAAAAGTGAAGGAAGAAAAGCAGGGACAAAAGGGAGGGAAGTAAAGGAAAGAAGAAAAGGGAAGGGAGAGGAAATGGGAGGGTGAGAAAGGACGTGGAAGAAGATGAGAGAATGATAAGAGAGGATGAGACTGTAGGATGCGGTAGGAAGATGGAGACAAGTGGTAAAAGAGGAACTGAGAGAGGAGGCTAAGAGAGTAGATGAAAATAAGAACTGAGAAGAAAAGAAACAATAGAAAAGAAGAGATGAGAAAATAAATGTGGTATACAAAATTCCAAGGAGTCGAATGGAGACGAATGATAAGAGTGGATGAAGAGGGAGAAATTGATTGGGTAAAATGGAAACGAAGGAAGTCAGAACCGGATAGGTGTAACGATGAGAGAAGATGAAAGGGGAAGACGTTAAAAATGGAAAACAGAAGTAGGAAGAAAAGGAGATAAGGGATGCGCAAGGAAAAAAAGAAGCGTCGGGAAAAGAAGAAACAAGAACAAAAGAAAGAGAGGAGAAGAGAAGTATGTGAGAATAAAGAATATAAAAAAGAAAATAAAGAGGAAGACAAGGAAACAAGGGCACAGCAACGAGAGGTGAGGAAGGGAAAGGAGAGATATCAGTAAGAAAGCTGGTAACAGGATACGAGTAGTTAACGAGAGACAAATGCAGAAGGAGATATGACAAGAGAACAATATTGAAGAAAAAAAATATTGTTAATAGAAAGAGGGTGAAGGGTTGACTAGTGAAAAGTGTTTAAAAAGTCTCTCTCTCTCCCTCTCTCTCTCTCTCTCTCTCTCTCCCTCTCTCTCTCTCTCTCTCTCTCTCTCTCATCTGCACAATAGTTTTGTTCATTCAACTTATACATGACACTGGAAGGTTCATGCAAATTAACCAACGCGTGCAAAGTCACTGTTCAGTAATTCCTAAATTAGGGTTGTGTATGGATGCAATGTCTTTGGTGGCAAATGTATATCTGTGTAATTCACCGTGTCGGTCAGGATCACTTGATGGTCGTGATCGTCAGCTTTTACCCTCCCGGAAGGGAGCTGAGAGCTCATATGGTCCGATCTAAGGGCAAGACTGTGACCTTCACACACGCACACACCCGTCCCCTTGCTCCAGGGGGACAGTAACCACCCACTTCATCAGTGAACCTTTTCGCAACCTGAGCGAGGCGTGAACTCCCGTCCACCAGAAGGCAAGCGAGAACGTTACCACTGCACCAGTGAGCGGTGTGTGTGTGTGTGTGTGTGTGTGTGTGTGTGTGTGTGTGTGTGTGTGTGTGTGTGTGTGTGTGTGTGTGTGTGTGTGTGTGTGAAATAAGGTAAAAGGTGTACACACATCAATTTAAAGAAAGAAGCACACACTAAGAAAAGCTTCCAAACTTGTTTAAGTACGTACGCGTGATTAGTCGTGCGTATGGGTGTACTTATGTGAAGAATCCATCCCAAACACACACACGCACATGCATTAACACCAGGCACATGCATTACCCCATGAACTTGCAAACAGGATTATATAAACACAAACCCCACGCTTGCGAGCTAACTGATACACAGACATATCCAAAGTACAACACATTTCCAATCGGCATAATTTCAGAAACGATGCTAACGGAGACACACGCCACAGGCACCGGTGTACACACTTGGAAGAACACACACACACACACACACACACACACACACACACACACACACACACACACACTGTCATGTTGCAAGAGTTCAACTGCTTTCAGTGTGTCATGTTAGAAAAGTACAACGATACAAAAGAAAACAACATACCTCATGGTCCTTTCGGGGCTGTTTTTTGCAGTGTATACGATGACTACGACATCATATTTTATGCGCAAAATGTAAGGATAACCAAGCATGAAGGCTCTTCAGGGCCCAGCAAACTCAACAGCCGAAACCAACAGGAAAGTTTAGGAGGAAGCATCACGCGGTATAGAAACACTGCCATGGGAAATTCATTGGTAAGACTGAAAAGAAAAAAAAAAGTACTATACTTTACACTTAATGCGTACAGGAGAGTTAACACTATTTAAAAAAGTACGGCTGCATTCTCCATGGTGGGAAAGAGAAGAAAAACCACTTACTCAGATTTTGTTATTATTCAACCATTAATACGTTCAGCTAGATATTCCACGACAAATAATTGACATTTAAACATTGTTACTGGAATGCAGTCATAGTACATTTCTAGGCAATTTCATCCATGTGTTGGCAACTATACAGAAGAATAGGTGTTTTCCTTCACTCCGCTGGACACATTTGCTGATGATGTTATAACCATTATCTCTGGTGTAATTTTGCAAGTCGGTTGTGAGGTGCATATCTACTACCATATTGCCACGTCCTTTGAAAACCTTGAACCTGGATCAGTTCCCTCTGTTGTCTGTGCCTTGACAAGTAAAGCAAATTTAACTCCATCAAAAGTCCCTACCAAGCTTTGTTCCTCAATCAGGGTATCATTTTTGTCACCCTTTGTTACACTGTCTAATTTCTCTGCCAATTCTCGTAACAGAGGGAAGGAAAGATGGAAGAAATGAGGGAGAGAAGAAAGGATGAAAAGGGGTGGATAGAGGAAGGAGGAAGTGGACGGAGGAAGGGAGAGAGAGAGAGAGAGAGAGAGATACAGGAAAAAAGAGGAAAGGAAACAACGAGTAACTGAAATGAATTTATGCCGTAAGTCGTAAAGGGTAAAGAGAATGAAAAGGGAAGGACAGGAAGGAGATCAAAGGGGAGAGTAAGAGTAGTTAGTTAGGCGTAGAGAGGAAGGGAGGGGGAATGAGGGGGGAGGGGAGGGGAGGGGAGGGGAGAGGATACGGGAGGGTAAAGAAAGAGTATGAAATTGGTGCAATGAAAAGAGAATGGTTGGAAAGATGAGAGAGAGAGAGAGAGAGAGAGAGAGAGAGAGAGAGATGCAGGAAAAAAGAGGAAAGGAAATAAGTAACTGAAATGAATTTATGACGTAAATCGTAAAGGGTAAAGAGAATGAAAAGGGAAGGAGATGAAAGGGGAGAGTAAGAGTGGTTAGTTAGGCGTAGAGAAGAAGGGAGGGGGAATGAGGGGGGAGGGGAGGGGAGGGGAGGGGAGAGGATACGGGAGGGGAAAGAAAGAGTATGAAAATGGTGCAATGAAAAGAGAATGGTTGGAAAAATGAGAGAGAGAGAGAGAGAGAGAGAGAGAGAGAGAATAAAACCTGATCAAATGGAAGGGGAAGATAGAGGATGGAAGAGGGTGAGAATGTAGAGACCAAGTATCACAGAGGACAGAAGATAGAAAAAGGAACCAATAAGAAACAGATCATGGAGGGGAAAAATATAGGAGAAAGAGAAAAGAAGGGAGGCTGAGAGAGAGAGAGAGAGAGAGAGAGAGAGAGAGAGAGAGAGAGAGAGAGAGAGAGAGAGAGCAGTATAAACAACACAGTGCAGACTAATGACTAATTAACAATTTGTAGTGTTTTATGGTTTTCACCAGTTAGACATGTTGGATAGAAATGGTTTAACTACACCATCACAAACAGTAGGCTATGCCACTACGAAGAGGATTTGTCTTGAGTGTCAGTTTGCTGTACATGATATGCACTGATTTCCATAGAAAAAACCTCTTACACGTTTCTGTTCCTCAGAGCTGCTAGCAATCTCTGTGAATTTTCTGCCTGCAGGTACAGTAATGAAACTAGCTGCAGCTATTTCATATTCTCTTTCAGGGAGTAACTGGCTTTTTTTTTTTTTCCTTTTGGGCGTCGTCTCAGTAAATTCCAAATTTCAGAAGGCCTGGTAATTTCTCTGGAATCCTTTTGATTGAATGTATTCTTATTTGCGAGATATGTCAAACTCTCCAGAGGTTACATAAAAGCTGACTGTGTCTACTGACGGAATAACCATTCTTACCTGCAGAGCTGATTCTTTGGAGGATATATTTGCAAACACCACTGGATACAGTGTGGAGAGGAACAACATTGTTCATTCAAGAGCTGGTGCTGCCTGAGATGGAAGATTTGTTTTGATCTCCTATTGCAGGTAATAGCTTCCCCTACTACTAGAGCTAATGATCTGACAGAAAAACGAGTTACAGCTGGTGACGAATGGCGCGAAGGTGACGAAGACGTGATGCATCATACGTGTCACCACTTATAACAGATTTATTATTTTAGCTGATCAAGATCAGGAAACACATATGGCACGACTGGTTGGGGACTTTATCGACGGTGGCTATCTTCTGGAGCTTTGTGGCAGTGTTCCTAGTAAAAGGAGGCATTACTGTATCCCAGGTGCCAGACTGGATGATATGATCGTACTGAGGCAGTGGATACCGTTACTGATGATGCAACTAATGATAGCATTACCATCATTCACATAGGAACGAACGATGTAATACAAACCTAGTCTCAGGAACTCGGAGATATGTACAAGTATAAGATGATCTAGCATTACAAGGGAAAAACTAGTAACATTCTGTATCCAGGTGCACGCCCTAGGACTGTATGGACTTTGATAAAAAGTTCGTTTATCTCTTGTGGCAAAAACAAAAGGTCGTCCCTAAGCTAATGAAATCATCTGGAAGTATCCAGAAAAAATGTTATCTGATTTTCATAGTTAATCAGTAATAGTTTATAACAGCATATTGCACTGTAGGGCAATTTGTTCCATTTGCTTACAAACAAACTAAAGAAAAACGCTGTACCTCCGTTTCATCAGGTTAGAAACGATGACAAACAATTTTTTTTACCTCTAGCAAAAGTCGACTGTCTACTGTATTTAATCAATTGTCATGATGTTATTAAACTGCTATAAAATCAGAAGGAAAAAAAAAAAGGTAACACTGGGCAGGACTGAAGAAAAATGGAGAAAGGGAAGACATAAGAAGAAGGAGGAGACAAAATGAGGGAAAGAATAGATAGAAGGGCAATAGGAATGAAATGTAGTAAGAAAAATTGAACATCACTTAAGAAATGACTATAGTCGCGGGGCGTGACTCTGAGGGTGTTGTTATCGTGCACTGGCAACTTACCATTCAAAAGTTCATCTGATTTCGTGTATAATATGAGACACATGTGATTCGTGTATAATATGTTCGTGTATAATAAAATTCGTGTATAATATCTTCGTGCATAATAATATGAGTCGTGTATAATATGACATGAAATCGGACGCACTTTTGAATGGTAGGTTGTCAAGGTACGATAATGACAACCTCAGAGTCGTGCGCCGCGACAATAGCAGGGCGGCTGCTTCATATCAGGCAGGGTATTACAAGAGGAGGGAAGGATGAAGGAAAGGAGGGAATGAAAGAAGGCAAGGGAGGAAGAGAGAAGGATAGGAATGGAAAACAAGAAGAGAAGCAAAAAATGAAAGAGCGAAAAGAAGAGGGAGTAAGAAAGGAAGGAAAGAGGGAGTGTGGAAGGAGAATGGTAAGTACGGGAGAGAAGAGAACGATAAGGAAGAAAGAGAGAAGGGAATGAAGAAAGAAGAGAGAAAGGACGGGGAAGGAAGAAGCGCATGCAGAGTCCGGTCCGAAACAGGGAAGGGAAGGAGGAGGAGGTGAGTTAAGGGAATATACGGGGCAAAGAGAATGGAAGGAGAAAGGGCGTGGGGAATGAAGAGTGAATGAAGAAGAGGACATGGAGGGAGGGACGATAAGGAGACGCAGAGGAGAGAGAGAAGTAGGAGGAGAGGAGGGAGAGGAGGAAGTCAAGGGGACAAAACTTGGTGGAGAGGAGATAAGTTCTGAAAGTGAGAGGAAGAAAAAAAAATGAATAGAGACGAGAGCGATGAAGTATGAGGAGGAGCAGAACGAACGCACCATGGATAATTGTGAAAAATATTGTTGCGATATGGAATTAGTGTCGACAACTTTATACATTTCAGGCTGTTAATTGCCGTTCCATTTTTTTAGCGGGTGTCATCAGCATCTCATTTTTGAAGTATCTACACCAAATAGGAAATAGGGTTAGGAAGCTGCTATTTATGATGCTTGTTAAGCTTGTGTTTATATGCCTGAGTGCTTAATATTAACAGACGTAATTTATGACACCAGTTACATGCAGTAAGTCTAATTTTCCGTCATTACTGTGGCCACAATACTGTCCTTATTCTCTATAGTATTACCTCTATGATAAATAACTATAATACACCAACTAGGGACTTCAATTCCTTAAATGATGAGTGAATGGATGTATGAACCGTTTCCCTGAACACACAGTGGATGGGTTTGCAACATATGAGGTTTTCTGTTCCAGTTTCTGAATACCTCCTACCCCATGTTTTAGTGGGAATTAAGGTTAGGGTGAAGATGAAATCCAAACATTAATGAATGTGGTCCAAAAGTATTCTACAACACCAGCTGCGTTAGGCTTATCTGATGTGTGAAGGTTCCAGTCTCTAAGGGCCGAGTGAAGGTTATTGGATTAGGTAATCCTCTCATGGGTAAAAACCAGTCAGCTGCTCTTTAGTGTCCAGATTACTGTAATCTTACATCGCTAGGGGTACCAGTGGACTGGCTAGCAACAAGTATCTGAATTTAAACTAATTCGGTACAGAAAGAAAGCAAACCATGTGAGGGAGCTATAAATAAGGCCACACACTTGAATTTACGAGGCTATGAAGCACCTCCTCTTCGGCAGTAGGCTACAAATAAGTAACATAAACTGGTCAGGATGAGGTGGCATGTAGTAGTGCTGGTCCGAGTATTAGCCTCTGCATTCATATTCGCAAATATCCACATATTTTTCGATATTCGAATTGGCATGTTGTCATGCGAGTATTTTGCAAATATTAATAATGAAACTGTATTTATAAAGTCTATAGAAAATCAGATAGAGTTAAAAGCATGAGTTAAACTAGTTTTCTAGACCAGTGTTGTCAACCAAACAGCTGTGCCAAGCCAGCTAGGGCTGCTTGGAGCATCGTGCCTTGTTGCTAAATTCCCAGAAATGTCTGGATTTCTCCAGATTTTTTGCCTTGGGACAGTTTTTCATAATTTCTCATGAAAAAGTGTGTAATCTCCAAATTTTTTGTTCAGAAGCAGAAAAAGTACTCTAAATCTCAAGAAAATCAGACAGAGAGAGAGAGAGAGAGAGAGAGCCTGTTTGCCGTTATCTGTTCTGAGTTCGTTCGAAGTTCGTCCAGGATGCGTCTGATCTCCCCGGGACCACCGCTGCTACTTCAGTGACTGAGTTACCATCGACTGCGCCGAATCTCTGAGGTGTGTGTTGCACAGGTGTGTGTGTCCGGTGTTGCTGTGTCTCGTACTCTCCTGCTCGATGATAGCTTGATACAGTTACAGAGCAGCCATTAGAGAGTCTGACTGAGAAGTAAGGAAGTTAGCAACAGTAGCATACAAGGTCAGCATCTGAGGTGTGGCAGTATATTGAAAATGTGTCCGAAGATGTTTCAAAATGCAAACTTTGTATGCAAACTATTCCAGAAAATGAAGAACAATACCCGGTCTCAGAAATTATCAAAGTACTAACATCCAGAAATAGACTGATGCTAAACAAAGAGGATGGGAACAAGGAAAGAAAAACAAAAATCGACGACGTTGGTGAAAATAAAATAGCAGACTTTAAAAACCCGCTTTGACAAGAAAAAATATGTGATTCTGAGAACCGAAAAACACAAGATCTAGATCGTCGTGTTGTTGAGGTGATAGTCATGGATAATTTGCCATTTTCACAAGCAGAAGGCATCAGTTTTGTACGTTTAATGCAAGAGGCAGCACCAATATATCCACCGAGACATCACAAGTACTACAGAGACCTAATTTGTGATGATTCATATAATCTTGTTGAAAATGAAGTTTCTGATTCCATCAAGACATTGACAGAGTCTACCAAATTAACATTCACAACTGATGAGCGGCCAGAGACTGAATCTGGTGATTTTCATTTCCCATTGACAAGCCATTTCATTGACAAAGAGTTCAAGTGTTAAAATTACATTTTATATGTACAACCACTCTCTGAACGCCAAACCGGAAAATATTTGAGTAAAGTATTCAACTTGATGCATGAAAAAATGAAACATTTCCTTAGACAGTGTTCATTGTGTCATGAGGGATGATGGTACTACTATTTAAAAATCATTTTCTGCCATCAGCAACACAATCTGTACTTCCCATCAACTGCATCTCGCAGTCAAGCACGGCATATATTCACAAAAATCAATTACAGACCTCCGTTCTAAATGCTGGTCTATACAGCCACTCACTTCGAGCAGTCAATCATGGCACAAGAAGAACTAAAGAATATTCAGCTTAGAATAAATGCTCCATAGTTATCAGTGATACATGATGTTTCCACGTGATGGAACAGCACGCTGCAGATGATGGTTAAAATGAAAGAACTTATGGAGCCACTTTGCTTGTATGAGAGAAGAAACTCTAAAATCAGGTCGTACACTGCTGAAGATGAGTCCTGTTTGATAAACCGGAAGAATTATCGAGGGGGTAATTGAACTAGAAAGTAATGACACATGCACTGTGGCCACATTTTTAGACGCAAAATATAAAGCAAATTTTTTTTCATACCAGTCTTTTTACAGAGTGAAGAGGTATATTGCCCGCTTGTCTGAAAAACTTTAGTCAAATGCTCAAGAAGAAATAAAGCCAAAAAAATCAAACTTTCAGATACATCTTAAGTTTCCCACCCATCTTCAAGCAAAGATTTTACTTTCACGCTTTATGCAGTTCTTTCATCAAGTAGTAGTGGTGAAGATGATAAGCAGCTTTCACAACACAGTGAGCAGACAGAAAAAATCATCAACCAGTACCACAAAGAGAAGCGCATTGCTGTGGCTGAAGATCCCATGACTTGGTAGAGAGTACGTAAAGAAACGTATCCTATTCTCTCGCAGTTAGCCCGGATGTTCTTGGCTTGCCCTCCATCAAGTGTTGTCAGTGAACGAGTCTTCAGTGGCGCCGGCCTGATATATGATGAAAAGAGGAACCAGATTTCTGCTGAGAGAGCTGAGAAGCATTTATTTCTTAAATATAACCTTCCAATAATCAAATTCAGCTATTATTAGTAAGTCCTTATGACACATTTTTGCTTTGATCTTGATATCATTCCAGTGTAAAACAGCTACAAAGTATATATATATATATATATATATATATATATATATATATATATATATATATATATATATAAACTACAGTCAAAGTTGCATAGTAATATATAAAATTCCACTTTCAGCGGGTGGAGGTTGGGGAAAAAGGTTGGTGGGATAGATGTAAGAGTTGGATTCTCGTCCAGCGTCCTGGTAATGTAGGAAATTGATAGATATTTGTTCATTCAATTTTCTTTGGCTGAAACTCCTACAACGAAATTAATTCGTCCAAAAAATATGAATAAATCACTATTCTGTGTCATCAAACAGAATATTCGCATTCGTGTTCGTATTCACAAATACTGAATGGTCACATTCGCATTCGCATTCACGAATGTTGAAAAACATACATTCGGAACATAACTAGTGTGTAGCCTCCAAAGCCTCTTATAGCTGGGCTCCCGTCATTTTCTAAAAACTATGGATGCTTGGGAGAGAGAGAGAGAGAGAGAGAGAGAGAGAGAGAGAGAGAGAGAGGTAAACTGTCAGGAAAGGAGGAAAAGGAGGGGGGGGGTGTAGAAAAGAAGGAAGAATGAGAGGGAAAAGGAAGCTGAGGAGGAAAGGAGGATTTAAGTGAAAAGGAGGAATGGACAGAAAGGGATAAAAAGAGGGAAACAGATCGAGAAGGTAGGAGGTCACATGAGGGAGGAAAGGAGGAAAACGGGAGAGGGGAGGCAGGAAGCAAGGGAAGGGAAGTATGAGACATTCCGCCCTACTTCTCTTGACGGAGGGGATGGGGAGGAGGAGACTAGAGAGAGATAAGAGGAAGGGAGAAAATTTGTGAGAGAAATGGAAGGAAGGAAAGATTTGATGATGATCGTCGTGATAATGATGGAGAGAGAGAGAGAGAGAGAGAGAGAGAGAGAGAGAGAGAGAGAGAGAGAGAGAGAGAGAGAGAGAGAGAGAGAGAGAGAGAGAGAGAGAGAGAGAGTGAGAGAGAGAGAGAAAGAGAGAGAGAGACAGACAGACAGACAGACAGACAGACAGAGAACAAATGGAGAAATCTGTGAGGGAGATGGAAGAACGGAATGTGAGTACACACACACACACACACACACACACACACACACACACACACACACACACACACACACAAATATATACTGAGAGAGAGAGAGAGAGAGAGAGAGAGAGAGAGAGAGAGAGAGACAGACAGACAGACAGACAGACAGAGAACAAATGGAGAAATCTGTGAGGGAGATGGAAGAGCGGAATGTGAGTACACACACACACACACACACACACACACACACACACACACACACACACACACAATTATATACTGAGAGAGAGAGAGAGAGAGAGAGAGGGAAGGAAAGAAGAAAAGAGAAAGGAGAGGAAAAGGAAGGGAGAGGAGAGGACATGGGAGAAGATAGTAAGAAAGGTTGAGACGGTAGGACGCGGTAGGAAGCTGGAGACAAGTGGTAAAAGAGGAACTGAGAGAGGAGGCTAAGAGAGTAGATGAAAATAAGAACTGAGAAGAAAAGAAACAATAGAAAAGTAGAGATGAGAAAACAAATGTGATATACAAAATTCCAAGGAGTCGAATGGAGACGAATGATAAGAGTGGATGAAGAGGGAGAAAATGATTGGGTAAAATGGAAACGAAGGAAGTCAGAACCGGATAGGTGTAACGATGAGAGAAGATGAAAGGGGAAGACGTTAAAAATGGAAAACAGAAGTAGGAAGAAAAGGAGATAAGGGATGAGCATGGAAAAAAAGAAGCGTCGGGAAAAGTAGAAACAAGAACAAAAGGAAAGAGACGGTAAGAGAAGTATGTGAGAATAAAGAATATAAAAAAGAAAATAAAGAGGAAGACAAGGAAACAAAGGCACAGCAAGGAGAGGAGAGGAAAGGAAAGGAGAGATATCAGTAAGAAAGCTGGTAACAGGATACGAGTAGTTAACGAGAGACAAATACAGAAGGATATATGACAAGAGAATAATATTAAAGAAAAAAAATATTGTTAATAGAAAGAGGGTGAAGGGTTGACTAGTGAAAAGTGTTTAATAAGTCTCTCTCTCTCTCTCTCTCTCTCTCATCTACACAACAGTTTTGTTCATTCAACTTATATATGACACTGGAAGGTTCATGCAAATTAACCAACGCGTGCAAAGTCACTGTTCAGTAATTCCTAAATTAGGGTTGTGTATGGATGCAATGTCTTTGGTGGCAAATGTATATATGTGTGTAATTCACTGGGTCTGTCAGGATCACTTGATGGTCGTGATCGTCAGCTTTTACCCTCCCGGAAGGGAGCTGAGAGCTTGTATAGTCCGATCTAAGGGCAAGGCTGTGACCTTCACACACGCACACACCCGTCCCCTTGCTCAAGGGGGACAGTAACCACCCACTTCGCCAGTGAAATTCTCGCAACCTGGAGGCGCGAACTTCCGTCCACCAGTTGGCAAAGCGAGAACGCTACCACCGCACCAGCGGGCGGTGTGTGTGTGCGTGTGTGTGTGTGTGTGTGTGTGTGTGTGTGTGTGTGTGTGTGTGTGTGTGTGTGTGTGAAATAAGGTAAAAGGTGTACACACATCAATATAAAGAAAGAAGCACACACTAGGAAAAGCTTCCAAACTTGTTTAAGTACGTGCGCGTGATTAGTCGTGCGTATGGGTGTACTTATGTGAAGAATCCATCCCAAACACACACACGCACATACATTAACACCAGGCACATGCATTACCCCATGAACATGCAAACAGGATTGCATAAACACAAACCCCACGCTTGCGAGCTAACTAATACACAGACATATCCAAAGTACAACACATTTCCAATCGGCATACTTTCAGAGACGATGCTAACGCAAACACACGCCACAGGCACCGGTGTACACACTTGGAAGAACACACACACACACACACACACACACACACACACACACACACACACACACACACCTGCATTTAAAGGCAATTATACCTAGACAAACAGATGGATAAATTCCTAGTACCTCTCTCTCTCTCTCTCTGGCTATCACACACACACACACACACACACACACACACACACACACACACACACACACACACGAGCATTTACAAGCAATTATACCAAGACTAACAGATACATAACTCCCGCCTCTCTCTCTCTCTGGCAGTTACACACACACACACACACACACACACACACACACACACACACACACATGCATTTACAAGCGATTATACCAAGACTAACAGATTCATTACTCCCCACTCTCTCTCTCTCTCTCTCTGGTAATTACACACACACACACACACACACACACACACACACACACACACACACACACTGTCATGTTGCAAGAGTTCAACTGCTTTCAGTGTGTCATGTTAGAAAAGTACAACGATACAAAAGAAAACAACATACCTCATGGTCCTTTCGGGGCTGTTTTTTGCAGTGTATACGATGACTACGACATCATATTCTATGCGCAAAATGTAAGGATAACCAAGCATGAAGGCTCTTCAGGGCCCAGCAAACTCAACAGCCGAAACAGACAGGAAAGTTTAGGAGGAAGCATCACGCGGTATAGAAACACTGCCATGGGAAATTCATTGGTAAGACTGAAAAGAAAAAAAAAAAATACTATACTTTCCACTTAATGCGTAAAGGAGAGTTAACATTATTTAAAAAAGTACGGCTGCATTCTCCATTGTGGGAAAGAGAAGAAAAATCAGTTACTCAGACTTTGTTATTATTCAACCATTAATGCGTTCATCTAGATATTCCACGACAAATAATTGACATTTAAACATTATTACTGCAATGCAGTCATAGTACATTTCTAGGCAACTTCATCCATGTGTTGGCAATAATACAGAAGAACAGGTGTTTTCCTTCACTCTGCTGGAAACATTTGCCAATGATGTTATAACCATTATCTCTGGTGTAATTATGCAAGTCGGTTGTGAGGTGCACATCTACTACCATATTGCCACGTCCTTTGAAAACCTTGAACCTGGATCAGTTCCCTCTGTTGCCTGCGGCTTGACAAGTAAAGCAAATTTAACTTCATCAAAAGTCCCTACCAAGGTTTGTTCCTCAATCAGAGTATCATTTTTGTCACCCTTTGTTACACTGTCTAATTTCTCTGCCTCTTCTCGTAACAGAGGGAAGGAAAGATGGAAGAAATGAGGGAGAAAAGAAAGGATGAAAAGGGGTGGATAGAGGAAGGAGGAAGTGGACGGAGGAAGAGAGAGAGAGAGAGAGAGAGAGAGAGAGATGCAAGAAAAAAAAAAGAGGAAAGGAAACGAGTAATTGAATGCATTAATGCCGAAAATAGTAAAGGGTAAAGAGAATGAAGAGGGGCGAATGGGAAAGAGATCAAAGGGGAGAGTAAGAGTAGTTAGTTAGGCGTAGAGAGGAAGGGAGGGGGAATGAGGGGGGAGGGAAGGAGAAGGGAGGGGAGAGGATACGTGAGGGGAAAGAAAGAGTATGAAAATTGGTGCAATGAAAAGAGAATGGTTGGAAAGATGAGAGAGAGAGAGAGAGAGAGAGAGAGAGAATAAAACCTGATCAAATGGAAGGGGAAGATAGAGGATGGAAGAGGGTGAGAATGTAGAGACCAAGTATCACAGAGGACAGAAGATAGAAAAAGGAACCAATAAGAAACAGATCATGGAGGGGAAAAATATAGGAGAAAGAGAAAAGAAGGGAGGCTGAGAGAGAGAGAGAGAGAGAGAGAGAGAGAGAGAGAGAGAGAGAGAGGGAAAGAGAGAGCAGTATAAACAACACAGTGTAGACTAATTACTAATTAACAATTTTTAGTGTTTTATGGCTTTCATTAGTTTGACATGTTGGATACAAATGGTTTAATCACACCATCACAAACAATATGCCACTACGAGAGGATTTGTCATGAGTGTCAGTTTGCTTTACGTGATATGCACAGATTTCCTTAGAAAACACACCTCTTACACGTTTCTCTTCCTCAGAGCTGCAAGCCATCTTTGTGAATTTTCTGCCTGCAGGTACAGTAATAAAACTATCTGCAGCTATTTCATAATCTCTTTTAAGGAGTAACTGGCATTTTTTTTCTTTTGCGCGTCTTCTCAGTAAATTCCAAATTTCAGAAGGCCTGGTAGTTTCTCTGAAATCTTTTTCATTGAATGTACTCTTATTTGCGAGATGTGTCAAACCCCCCCAAAGGTTACACAAAAGCTGACCGTGTCTACTGACGGAATAACCATTCTTACCTGCAGACCTGATATACTGGATACAGTGTGGAGAGGAACAACATTGTTCATCCAAGAACTGGTGCTGCCTGAGATGGGAGATTTGTTTTGATCTCCTATTGCAGGTAATAACTTCCCCTACTACTAGAGCTAATGATCTGACAGAAAAACGAGTTACAGCTGGTGACCAATGACGCGAAGGTGACGAGGACGTGATGCATCATACGTGTCACCACTTATAACAGATTTGTTATTTTAGCTGATCAAGAACAGGAAACACATATGGCTCGACTGGTTGGGGGCTTTACCGACCGTGGCTATCTTGTGGAGCTTTGTGGCAGTGTTCCGAGTAAGAGGAGCATTACTGTATCCCAGGTGCCAGACTGGATGATATGATCGTACTGAGGCAGTGGATACCGTTACTGATGATGCAACTAATGATAGCATTACCATCATTCACATAGGAACGAACGATGTAATACAAACCTAGTCTCAGGAACTCGTAGATATGTACAAGTATAAGATGATCTAGCATTACAAGGGAAAAACTAGTAACATTCTGTATCCAGGTGCATGCCCTAGGACTGTATGGATTTTGATAAAAACTTCATTTATCTCTTGTGGCAAAAACAAAAGGTCGTCCCTAAGCTAATGAAATCATCTGGAAGTATCCAGAAAAATGTTATCTGATTTTCATAGTTAATCAGTAATAGTTTATAACAGCATATTGCACTGCAGGGCAATTTGTTCCATTTGCTTACACACAAACTAAAGAAAAACGCTGTACCTCTGTTTCATTGGAGTAGAAACAATGAGGAACAATTTTTTTACCTCTAGCGAAACTGGACTGGTCTACTGTATTTTATCACCTGTCATGATGTTATTAACCTGCTATAAAATCAGAAGAAAAAAAATAGTAACATTGGGAAGGACTGAAGAAAAATGGAGAAATGGAAGACAGAAGAAGAAGGAGGAGACAAAATAAGGGAAAGAATAGATAGAAGGGCATTAGGAAAGAAATGTAGTGAGGAAAAAGGAACATTACATAAGAAATGACTAGCAGGTCGGCTGCTTCATATTAAGCAGGGTATTAAGAGAGATGGGAAGGATGAAGGAAAGGAGGGAAAAAAAGAAGGCAAGGGAGGAAGAGAGAAGGATAGGAATGGAAAACAAGAAGGGAAGGAAAATATGGAAGAGCGTAAAAGAAGAGGGGGAAAGAAAGGAAGAAAAGAGAGACGGTGGAAGGAGAAACGGTAAGTACAGGAGAGAAGAGAAAGAAAAGGAGGAAAGAGAGAAGGGAATGAAGAAAGAAGGGAGAAAGGACGGGGAAGGAAGAAGCGAATGGGAAGTCCGGAAACAGGGAAGGGAAGGAGGAGGAGGTGAGTTAAGGGAATATAAGGGGCAAAGAGAATGGAAGGAGAAAGGGCGTGGGTAATGAAGAGTGAATGAAGAAGAGGACAAGGAGGGAGGGACGATAAGGAGACGCAGAGGAGGGAGAGATATAGGAGGAGAGGAGGGAAATGAAGTCAAGGGGACAAAACTTGGTGGTGAGGAGTTAACTTCTAAAAGTGAGTGGACGAAAAAAAAAATTTATAGAGACGAGGGTGATGAAGTATGAGGAGGAGTAGAAAGAACGCACCATGCATAATCATGAAAAATAGTGTTGAGATATGAAATTAGTGTTGACAACTTTATTCTACATTTCAGGCTGTTAATTGCCCTGGCATCTTTTTAGTACCTCTTTAAAGGCAGGTGTCATCAGCATCTCATTTTTGAAGTATTTACACGAAATAGGAAACAGGGTTAGGAAGCTGCTATTTTTGATGCTTGTTAAGCTTGCGTTTTGATGCCTGAATGCTTAATATTAACAGACATAATTTATAACATCAGTTACATACAGTAAGTCAAATTTTACGTCATTACTGTGGCCACAATACTGTCATTATTCTCTATAGTATTACCTCTATGATAAATAACTATAATACACCAACTAGGGACTTCAATGGCTTAAATGATGTGTGAATGGATGTATGAACCATTTCCCTGGACACACAGTAGATGGGTTTGCAACATAAGAGGTTTTCTGTTCCAGTTTCTGAATACCTCCTACCCCATCTTTTAGTGGGAATTAACGTTAGGGTGAAGATGAAATCCAGACATTAATGAATATGGTCCAAAAGTATTCTACAACACCAGCTGCGTTAGGCTTATCTGATGTGTGAAGGTTCCAGTCTGTAAGGGCCGAGTGAAGGTTATTGGATTAGGTAATCCTTTCATGGGTAAAAACCAGTCAGCTGCTCTTTAGTGTCCAGATTACTGTAATCTTACATCGCTAGGGGTATCAATGGACTGGCTGGCAACAAGTATCAGAATTTACACTAATTCGGTACAGAAAGAAAGAAAGCAAAATATATGAGGGAGCTATAAATAAGGCCAGACACTTGAATTTACGAGTCTATGAAGCACCTCCTCTTCGGCAGTAGGCTACAAATAAGTAACATAAACTGGTCAAGAAGAGGTGGCATGTAGTAGTGCTGGTCCGAATATTAGCCTTTGCATTCATATTCGCAAATATCCACATTTTTTCGATATTCGAATTGGAATGTTGTCATGCGAGTATTTTGCAAATATTAATAATGAGACTATTTATAAAGTCTATAGAAAATCAAATACAGTTAAAAGCATGAGTTAAACGAGTGTTCTAGACTATTAATGTCAATCAAACAGCTGTGCCAAGCCAGCTAGGGCTGCTTGGAGCATCGTGCCTTGTTGCCAAATTCCTAGAAATGTCTGGATTTCTCCAGATTTTTTGCCTTCTGACAGTATTTCAGAATTTCTCATTAAAAAGTGTGTAATCTCCAAATTTTTTGTTCAGAAGCAGAAAAAGTACTCTAAATCTCAAGAAATTAAGAGAGAGAGAGAGAGAGAACGCACCCGTGATCAGTTCTGGGTTCGTTCGAAGTTCATCCAGGACGCGTCTGATCTCCCAGGGACCACAGCCGCTACTTCAGTGAGTGAGTTCAGTGACTGAGTTACCATCGATTGCACCGAATCTCAGGTGCACAGGTGTGTGTGTCCGATGTCGCTGTGTCTCGTACTCTCCTGCTCGATGATAGCTTGATACAGTTACAGAGCAGCCATTAGAGAGTCTGACTGAGAAGTAAGGAAGTTAGCAACAGTAGCATACAAGGTCAGCATGTGAGGTGTGGCAGTATATTGAAAATGTGTCCGAAGATGTTTCAAAATGCAAACTTTGTATGCAAACTATTCCAGAAAATGAAGAACAATACCCGGTCTCAGAAATTATCAAAGTACTAACATCCAGAAATAGACTGATGCTAAACAAAGAGGATGGGAACAAGGAAAGAAAAACAAAAATCGACGAAGTTGGTGAAAATAAAATAGCAGACTTTAAAAACCCGCTTTGACAAGAAAAAATATGTGATTCTGAGAACCGAAAAACACAAGATCTAGATCGTCGTGTTGTTGAGGTGATAGTCATGGATAATTTGCCATTTTCATAAGCAGAAGGCATCAGTTTTGTACGTTTAATGCAAGAGGCAGCACCAATATATCCACCGAGACATCACAAGTACTACAGAGACCTAATTAGTGATGTTTCATATAATCTTGTTGAAAATGAATTTTCTAATTCCGTCAAGACATTGAAAAGGTCTACCAAATTAACATGCACAACTGATGAGCGGCCAGATACTGAATCTGGTGTTTCTCATTTCCCATTGACAAGCCATTTCATTGACAAAGAGTTCAAGCATTAAAATTACATTTTATATGTACAACCACTCTCTGAACGCCAAACAGGAAAATATTTGAGTAAAGTATTCAACCTGATGCATGAAAAAATGAAACATTTCCTTAGACAGTGTTCATTGTGTCATGAGGGATGATGGTACTAATATTTAAAAATCATTTTCTACCATCAGCAACACAATCTGTACTTCTCATCAACTGCATCTCGCAGTCAAGCACGGCATATATTCATAAAAATCAATTACAGACCTCCGTTCTAAATGCAGGTCTATAGCCACTCACTTCGAGCAGTCAGTCATGGCACAAGAAGAATTAAAGAAAATTCAGCTTAGAATAAATGCTCCATAGTTATCAGTGATACATGATTTTTCCACGTGATGGAACAGGACGCTGCAGATGATGGTTAAAATGAAAGAACTTATGGAGCCACTTTGCTTGTATGAGAGAAGAAACTCTAAAATCAGGTTGTGCACTGCTGAAGATGAGTCCTGTTTGACAAACCGGAAGAATTATCGAAGGGGTAATTGAACTAGAAAGTAATGACACGTGCACTGTGGCCACATTTTTAGACGCAAAGTATAAAGCAAATTTTTTTTTCATACCAGTCTTTTTACAGAGTGAAGAATTATATTGCCCGCTTGTCTGAAAAACTTTAGTCAAATGCTCAAGAAGAAATAAAGCCAAAAAAATCAAACTTTCAGATACATCTCAAGTTTCCCACCCATCTTCAAGCAAAGATTTTACTTTCACGCTTTATGCAATTCTTTTATCAAGTAGTAATGGTGAAGATGATAACCAGCTTTCACAACACAGTGAGCAGACAGATAAAATCATCAACCAGTACCACAAAGAGAAGCGCATTGCTGTGGCTGAAGATCCCATGACTTGGTAGAGAGTACATAAAGAAACGTATCCTATTCTCTCGCAGTTAGCCCGGATGTTCTTGGCTTGTCCTCCATCAAGTGTTGCCAGCGAACGAGTCTTCAGTGGCGCCGGCCTGATATGTGATAAAAGAGGAACCGGATTTCTGCTGAGAGAGCTGAGAAGCATTTATTTCTTAAATATAACCTCCTAATAATCAAAATCAGCTATTATTACTAAGTCCTTATGACACATTTTTGCTTTAATCTTGATATCATTCCATTGTAAAACAGCTACAAAGTATATATATATATATATATATATATATATATATATATATATATATATATATATATATATATATATATATATATACTACAGTCAAAGTTGCATAGTAATATATAAAATTCCACTTTCAGCAGGTGGAGGTTGGGGAAAAAGGTTGGTGGGATAGATGTAAGAGTTGGATCCTCGTCCTGCGTCCTGGTATACTGTATATATACATATATATATATATATATATATATATATATATATATATATATATATATATATATATATATAGCCTTGCTATGGTAAAGAGTGTGTACACTATCACTTTCACTAGAAAGGTACTAGGTGAAGCTCCAACTCAAAATCTTAAGGCCACCTTACTGCTAGATATTAATCGATATCTATATACACTATTATAATTCTGGTAGCCTAAATGCAAGTTACCTTTAACCTTTTTACATCAAATTATCTTGCACTATATTAAAAAGTTTGTGATTTCATTAGGCAAGAGTAAAATTACAGATACTTATAGGATTAACCTGACTATATTGCTTTAACTGGAAGTACAGTACCAACCAGGTCCTGTGTATGTGTGGGTGTGTGTGTGTGTGTGGTGGTGGGATGTTAGTGTTACCAAAACACCAGGACCTGCATCAAAAGTGGGCCCACAAAGAAAGCCAGGAGCTTTTTGTAATTAATAAGTGGTAAATGTTCAATAATAAATACACAGATCCAATAAAGAAATAAACCAAGCATCTTTTCACATGCTGGCAT
Source organism: Coenobita brevimanus (assembly GCF_032717465.1). Classification (NCBI taxonomy): domain Eukaryota; kingdom Metazoa; phylum Arthropoda; class Malacostraca; order Decapoda; family Coenobitidae; genus Coenobita; species Coenobita brevimanus. The sequence continues at coordinate 30,211,742 of NC_136957.1, read as the reverse complement.
AGAGTACAGTATGACATTAGGAATTAAAAACATTGCATCTTTAATTATGACTGTTATATTGTTTTTTAACTTGGGAACAGGTAGGTCAATAAGCCAAGAGTTCAGGGGCTTGTAACATTCACTATAGCCTACCCGGGACCCAAGGGCATCTCTCACAGGCCCTGGTGCCAAGTTTTTATATTGTTTTTAGGTAATTCCAGGCAGCTGAATTTTCAGCTAAGGATGTACAATGTAAACTTGAATTGTCATTGTTAATATAAAGTAGCTATAAAATCCATGATAGACACAACAGTAAAATGGCAGTGCAGTTGTCCAACCATATTCACGAGGTATGTCACAGGGTTACCCGTTAATTTTGAGCACCCACAAATAGGTAACCTGCCCCTCCAAGGAGCCCTGTAGTTAGGCTTTGCTAAATCTCTGCTGCTGGTTAAATATGAAAAATAATAAAACTGATAAAAAGTAAAATGTAGTCACCAGTACGATATGGTGAAAATCACTTAACCCATATTTTTTTTTCTGCTGTAGTTACAGCTTCAGAGAAAATGAAGGTACCCCTATTTGTGAAAAGGAAGCCAGGAAAAACTGATCCCTCTGAATGCTGTAGGACTAGGCTACTGTACAGTATGTTATACTAATTCAAAATCATGAGAGGGCCATTATTTTATGAACTTAGCAATAAAATGTAGGCAGTACAGGTATAGTAGCTACTGTACAAAACTGTAGAAAAAAAGTACACAGTATATTTACATTTTTCTATTTCAAGGTACTACAAACTAGTCATGTCTCACATTATATTTCAGTGTAACATAGTACTTCCCTTGTTTCCAATAAATACCCAAGGGATGGAAATCCAAAAGGTCATGAGGTTTGATAAGTTTGAAAGTGTCTAGGTTTTCAACCAAATAAGCATGTTAGTGCCTGCAATACATTATGACACTTAAATCCTGACACAGTATGTATCCTATTACTCCAATAATGAATATGTTGCATATTTTTCCAAATGCATAATAATCATGTTTAGTGGAAATAATAACACATCCACCTGAAGCGTATTTGGTTCCATCAATCGTCATAGACTGTGCTTGATATACTTCTTCCTTATTGCCTAAAAGAGGTTGCAACAAAGAAAATATTTTGTCCTCAAGAAGCCGAACAGGTATAGTATCCCCACCAGTGGTAGTGAACTCTGACTCCAATACACTTTCATTATTCATTATTAAGCTTTGGCGACATTGGTGTCTATATGCCAGAAATTTGCATACATTAGTTCTGTTTTTTGTTCTATGCACCAGTTCCTTAAAATACTGATGCTTGTTTTCAAACCGAAGAGTCCATAAATGAACTAATGGACCAAACATTTCCACCAAGGTACCATAATGCAAGGTATAGTGTCCTTTGGGCTTCATTTTCTCTTCTGGATACACTGCATGATACTCTTCATGAAATGATTCAATCCTTTCTTTCATGTAAAGTATGTCTGCCTTTGAAAACTCACGAGAGAAAATTAACTCAACAACATCACATAAATCCAAGAGAATTTCCCAAGAAGCATTTTCAGCCGGAATGTTATCACCTATCATTAATGGTAGAAGGCGAAGTAAACACCATGCCTCAGCAGCTGTAAGTCTGACCTTGAAATGTGCCATACTGTCAGGAAAGGGCTGTGGTTTGTTATTTTTTTCACCTTCAGAAAATGGAAACCTCAATATTTTTTCATTTATTTCCTCAAGAGTTATGTGACCATCATTTACAAGGGTGCGTACAACATTACCAATAACTTCAGGAATCAAACCTTCTAGTAAATCATGGGCAATATCACATGGAAGCCCCTGAATTATGTGGTAGTTCTGGAGTTGATTCAAACATGACTGTCCTTTAAAGCCATACACTGCAGCTAGATGAGGCATCTGTTCAATCCGTCTTGCTTGATCGTCATGTGTAGTAGGAGTTCGTAAAGTGAAATCACGCCCACTGAAATATACTGGCAAAGACTCTCTTGTAGCATTGCAAAACCTACACAGACGCAAACTTGTGGCAAAATTCTGAAAAAATCTCCCAATAACATGAGCCCCTAAATTATCTGCAACAACAGCAATTAAAGTTCCGTGCAGATTAAAACTTTTTCCCTCATACTCAAAGTGAATGCCACAATTTTCTAAAACTTTTAGATCATTGAGGAGTGGTGAAAGAATAGCATCTATGCCATATTTCTGAACATGAATACCTCTGCAAAGTACTACCAAAGGTATCAAAGACAGACGTGCCCTGTACTTGGGCTCCAAATTTCCAAGTACAAAATAAAAGGCACTTATTTTGTACTTTTTCACTTTGTTACCAAGTGGATTTGAAATTACAAAATCATCATAGTACAATATTATTTTTAGAGCTGATGGATTATCTGATAAAAGGGGATTTTCTTTAACAATGGTTCCGTCACTTATATCTCGAATGATATTATCTCGAGAAGACTGATCATTCAAAACCTGAGCCAAGACATCTTCATGTTTGAGCATCTGCTTAAGTGTATCAAGAAGAGAAATATACTGCATTGTATCAGGTTTTCCAGTGCTTCCAACTCCCAATACATATTCAGTTGGTGCAATGAACGACTGAGACTTAGATACAAACCGATCCAGCTTCTTACTCTGGGAAAACATTTCACATGCTTTAGATGCACTCGACTGAGCACATAAAATCTGGCTTAATCCAGGCACTTGATCTACATTAATTTCTGCATGTGTCAGTGTTTTCTTTATTTTGTCACAGAGGTCAGACTGAGCTACATCAAGCAGTTCCTGAACTTTACCAGCAGTAACATTACAGGATGATGTTGGAATTTTGTGCTCTTCTCTAAGAGTAAGTATGATATTACCTACTACCTTCTCATAATCCAATATTGGCTTTAATTGATTTTGCACATCTGGAGTATTCTGTTCATCAACTGGAAGGTCTGCTGCATCTTCAGTACCTGTTACATCACTGTTCAATATTTCAGCGCTATATACTGTGTTGGGGGACTGAAAATGCTCCTGAGCAAAAGCAGGATGTTTAAGCTTTATATGATTAAGCCAAGATCTTACACTGGTATACATTTTATA
>NC_136957.1:30088641-30203641 GCF_032717465.1 Coenobita brevimanus | reverse complement strand
AATGGTTTAACCACACCATCACAAACAGTAGGCTATGCCACCACGAAGAGAATTTGTCTTGAGTGTCAGTTTGCTGTAAGTAATATGCACAGATTTCCATAGAAAACACTCCTCTTACACTTTCCTCTTCCTCAGAGCTGCAAGCAATCTCTGTAAATTTTCTGCCTGCAGGTACAATAATAAAACTAGCTGCAGCTATTTCATATTCTCTTTCAGGGAGTAACTGTTTTTTTTTTTTTTTTTTTCTTTTGCGCGTCTTCTCAGTAAATTCCAAATTTAAGAAGGCCTAATAGTTTCTCTGGATTCCTTTTGATTGAATGTATTCTTATTTGCGAGATGTGTCAAACCCCCCAAAGGTTACACAAAAGCTGACCGTGTCTACTGACGGAATAACCATTCTTACCTGCAGAGCTGATTCTTTGGAGGATATATTTGCAAACACCACTGGATACAGTGTGGAGAGGAACAACATTGTTCATTCAAGAACTGGTGCTGCCTGAGATGGAAGATTTTTTTTTTTTATCTCCTATTGCAGGTAATAGCTTCCCCTACTATTAGAGCTAATGATCTGACAGAAAAACGAGTTACAGCTGGTGACGAATGGCGCGAAGATGACGAGGACGTGATGCATTATACTTGTCACCACTTATAACACACACAGACAGACATTTTAGCTGATCAAGAACAGGAAACACATATGGCTCGACTGGCTGGGGACTTTATCGACCGTGGCTATCTTGTGGAGCTTTGTGGCAGTGTTCCGAGTAAGAGGAGCATTACTGTATCCCAGGTGCCAGACTGGATGATATGATCGTACTGAGGCAGTGGATACCGTTACTGATGGTGCAACTAAGGATAACATTACCATCATTCACATAAGAACGAACGATGTAGTGCAAACCTAGTCTCAGGAGCTCGGAAATATGTACAAGTATAAGATGATCTAGCATTACAAGGGAAAAACTAGTAACATTCTGCTTGCAGGTGCACGCCCTAGGACTGTATGGACTTTGATAAAAACTTCGTTTATCTCTTGTGGCAAAGAAAAGGTCGTCCCTAAGCCAAATGAAATCATCTGGAAGTATCCAAAAAATGTTATCTGATTTTCATAGTTAATCAGTAATAGTTTATAACAGCATATTGCACTGCAGGGCAGTTTGTTCCATTTGCTTACAAACAAACTAAAGAAAAACGCTGTACCTCTGTTTCATTGGAGTAGAAACGATGACAAACAATTTTTTTACCTCTAGCGAAACTCGACTGTCCACTGTATTTAATCAACTGTCATGATGTTATTAAACTGCTATAAAATCAGAAGAAGAAAAAAGTAAAACTGGGCAGGACTGAAGAAAAATGGAGAAAGGGAAGACTGAAGAAAAAGGAGGAGACAAAATGAGGGAAAGAATAGATAGAAGGGCAATAGGAATGAAATGTAGTAAGGAAAAAGGAACATCACTTAAGAAATTACTATAGTCGTGGGGCGTGACTCTGAGGTTGTTATTATCTTGCTCTGGCAACCTACCATTCAAAAGTACGTCTGATTTCGTGCATAATATGAGACGCATGTGATTCGTGTATAATATGTTCGTGTATAATAAAATTCGTGTATAATATATTTGTGCATAATAATATGATTCGTGTACAATGAATAGATGAGAAATAGGGGCGTGGAAGAAGTTGAGAGGCGGAAGAGAGAGTTATATGTAGAAAGAAAGAGAGAGGTGAAAAGATTAGTAAGAGAGAGTAAGAAGAGAGTGGATGAGGAATTTGGAAGGAATTTGAGTGTAAAGTGGAGGGACTGTAAGAAGATGTTCTGGAAAGAGGTGAAGAGAGTAAGACAGGGTGGAAGTGAGGTTAGCAGGGGAGTGAAAGATAAAAATGGTAGATTACTAGTGGAGAAGGGAGAAAAAGTGAGCATGATGGAGAGAACACGTTAAGGAATTGTTGAACATACAGGAAGGAAGTAATGTGAGTATAAGTGGCTGGGGAATGGCTGGGAGAAGCAGGGAGGTGAGAAGACAGGAAAACATCAGTAGGATAGAAGTTGTGGAAGCAATGAAGAAAGTCAAAATGGGGAAAGCCCCAGGAATTGATGGAGTGTGTGGTGAAATCCTGAAGCATGGGGGAGAGATAGTAGTAGTATGGATGTGGAAGATGTGCAGATTGGCCTGGGAGGAAGGTAGAGTCCCGGAGGATTGGAAGTCAGGTATAATTATTCCCTTGTACAAAGGAAAAGGGGAAAAAGAAGTGTGTGGTAATCATAGGGGCATTTGTCTTCTTAGTATAATAGGAAAAGTGTATGGTAGGATACTTATTGACAGAGTTAGAGAAAGAACAGAGGAATTAGTTGGAGAAGAACAAGGAGGCTTTAGGAAAGGAAGAGGTTGTGTAGATCAGATATTCATTCTTAGATCTTTAATGGAAAAGTTTCTAGACAAGGGAAAGAAGTTGTATGCAGCTTTCATTGATTTGGAGAAAGCATATGACAGGGTGGATAGACAAGGATTGTGGAAAGTATTAAGAATATATGGAGTAGATGGGAAGTTGTTGAATGCTGTGAAGAGTATGTATGATGGTGCTAAGGCTGCAGTGCGTGTGGATGGTGAACTGAGTGAATTTTTCTCTTTGGAGGTTGGGTTGAAACAGGGATGTGTCATGTCTCCATGGTTGTTCAATCTGTTCATAGATGGGGTAATAAAAGAGTTACAAGGTAGGGTAGTGGATGTTGGAGTGGTCCTGGTGAGAGAGGATAGTGTTTGGAAACTCCCTGTACTGTTTGCAGATGATACTGTGTTGTTGCGTGAAGACGAAGGGGAGCTGCAAGGCTTGGTGGATGAGTTTGGGAGAGTGTGCAAGAAACGGAATCTAAAGGTGAATGTAGGGAAGAGTTAAGTGATGGTCTTTGAGAGAGGGAAAGTCAGTGAATGTACAGTGAGATTGGATGGTGAGGAATTGGAAAATGTGAGTACGTTTAAGTACTTGGATAGTGTGATGAGTAAGGATGGAGGTTTGGAGGGTGAAGTGTTTGAAAAGGTACAGCAGGGAAGAAAAGTTGCTGGTTCTTTGAAAGCAGTGATAAGAAACAGGGAAGTGAGTATGGAAGTGAAAAATTTACTACATGACAGTATTGTGATACCAACTCTAACGTAAGGAAGTGAAGCTTGGACATTGTTGGAAGGACACAAGTTAAGAGTGAGAGCAATGGAAATGAGTTATTTAAGAGGAGCCTGTGGAGTCACATGGAGAGAGGCTGACGAATGAGGATATAAAGGAGCGTTGTGGTGTGGATGTGGATGTGATAGGAAGTGTTATGAGGAACACACTGAGGTGGTTTGGCCATGTGGAGAGGATGGAGGGTGAAAGACTGACGAAGAGAGTGTATGTGAGTGAGGTGGAGGGGGGAAGAGGGAGGGGGAGGCCGAGGATGAGATGGAGGGATGGGGTGGAGAGGTATATGAGAGAGGGGTGTGTGAGTTGGGAGCAGGGCAGTGAAATGGCGGGGGACAGGACGACGTGGAGGCGATTTGTTCGTGGCCACCCCAAACGGGATTGAGGCGTCTGGCAATAGATAGATAGAATAGTGTATAATATGACATGAAATCGGACGCACGTTTGAATGGTAGGTTGCCAGGGTACGATAATGACAACCCCAGAGTCGTGCGCCGCGACTATAGCAGGTCGGCTGCTTCATATTAGGGAGGATATTACAAGAGGAGGGAAGGATGAAGGAAAGGAGGGAAAGAAAGAAGGCAAGGGAGGAAGAGAGAAGGATAGGAATGGAAAACAAGAAGAGAAGCAAAAAATGAAAGAGCGGAAAGAAGAGGGGGTATGAAAGGAAGAAATGAGACACTGAGGAAGGAGAAAGGTAAGTACGGGAGAGAAGAGAACGATAAGGAAGAAAGAGAGAAGGGAATGAAGAAAGAAGGGAGAAAGGACGGGGAAGGAAGAAGCGAATGCAGAGTCCGGTCCGGAAACAGGGAAGGGAAGGAGGAGGAGGTGAGTTAAGGGAATATACTGGGCAAAGAGAATGGAAGGAGAAAGGGCGTGGGGAATGAAGAGTGAATGAAGAAGAGGACAAGGAGGGAGGGACGATAAGGAGCCGCAGAGGAGGGAGAGAAGTAGGAGGAGAGGAGGAAGTCAAGAGGACAAAACTTGGTGGAGAGGAGATAAGTTCTGAAAGTGAGAGGAAGAAAAAAAAATGAATAGAGAGGAGGGCGATGAAGTATCAGGAGGAGCAGAACGAACGCACCATGGATAATCATGAAAAAATATTGTTGAGATATGGAATTAGTGTTGACAACTTTTTACATTTCAGGCTGTTAATTGCCGTGCCATTTTTTTAGTACCTCTTTAAAGGCAGGTGTCATCAGCATCTCATTTTTGAAGTGTCTACACCAAATAGGAAATCGGGTTATGAAGCTGCTATTTATGATGCTTGTTAAGCTTGTGTTTTGATGCCTGAGTGCTTCATATTAACATACATAATTTATGACATCAGTTACATACAGTGTCTAATTTTACGTCATTACTGTGGCCACAATACTGTCATTATTCTCTATAGTATTACCTGTATGATAAATAACTATAATACACCAACTAGTGACTTCGATGGCTTAAATGATGAGTGAATGGATGTATGAACCATTTCCATGGACACACAGTGGATGGGTTTGCAACATAAGAGGTTTTCTGTTCCAGTGTCTGAATACCTCCTACCCCATGTTTTAGTGGGAATTAAGGTTAGGGTGAATATGAAATCCAGACATTAATGAATATCGTCCAAAAGTATTCTACAACACCAGCTGCGTTAGGCTTATCTGATGTGTGAAGGTTCCAGTCTCTAAGGGCCGAGTGAAGGTTATTGGATTAGGTAATCCTTTCATGGGTAAAAACCAGTCAGCTGCTCTTTAGTGTCCAGATTACTGTAATCTTACATCGCTAGGGGTATCAGTGGACTGGCTAGCAACAAGTGTCTGAATTTAAACTAATTCGATACAGAAAGAAAGTAAAATAAGTGAGGGAGCTATAAATAAGGCCAGACACTTGAATTTACGAGGCTATGAAGCACCTCCTCTTCGGCAGTAGGCTACAAATAAGTTACATAAACTGGTCAGGATGAGGTGGCATGTAGTAGTGCTGGTCCGAGTATTAGCCTTTGCATTCATATTGGCAAATATCCACATATTTTTCGATATTCGAATTGGCATGTTGTCATGCGATTATTTTGCAAATATTAATAATGAAACTGTATTTATAAAGTCTATAGAAAATCAGATACAGTTAAAAGCATGAGTTAAACGAGTGTTCTAGACTAGTGTTGTCAACCAAACAGCTGTGCCAAGCCAGCTAGGGCTGCTTGGAGCATCGTGCCTTGTTGCCAAATTCCCAGAAATATCTGGATTTCTCCAGATTTTTTGCCTTCTGACAGTTTTTCAAAATTTCTCATTAAAAAGTGTGTAATCTTCAAATTTTTTATTCAAAACCAGAAAAAGTACTCTAAATCTCAAGAAATTCGGAGAGAGAGAGAGAGAGAGAGAGAGAGAGAGAGAGAGAGAGAGAGAGAGAGAGCCTGTTTGCCGTTGTCTGTTTTGGGTTCGTTCGAAGCTCGTCCAGGACGCGTCTGATCTCCCCGGGACCACCGCCGCTACTTCAGTGAGTGAGTTCAGTAACAGAGTTACCATTGACTGCACCGAATCTCAGGTGCACAGGTGTGTGTGTCCGATGTCGCTGTGTCTCGTACTCTCCTGCCCGATGATAGCTTGATACAATTACAGAGCAGCCTAGAGTCTGACTGAGAAGTAAGGAAGTTAGCAACAGTAGCATGCAAGGTCAGCATGTGAGGTGTGGCAGTATATTGAAAATGTGTCTGAAGATGTTGCAAATTGGAAACTTTGTATGCAAACTATTCCAGAAAAGGAAGAACAATACCCGGTCTCAGAAATTATCAAAGTAGTAAACATCCAGAAGATTACAGAATGATGCTAAACAAAGAGGACGGGAACAAGGAAAGAAAAAAATATCGACGACGTTGGTGAAAATAAAATAGCAAACTTTAAAAAACCCGCTTTGACAAGAAAAAAGTATGTGATTCTGAGAACCGAAAAGCACAAAATCTAGATCGTCGTGTTGTTGAGGTGATAGTCATGGATAATTTGCCATTTTCATAAGCAGAAGGCATCAGTTTTGTACGTTTAATGCAAGAGGCAGGACCAATATATCCACCGAGACATCACAAGTACTACAGAAACCTAATTTTTGATGATTCATATAATCTTGTTGAAAATGAAGTTTCTGATTCCATCAAGACATTGGAAGAGTCTACCAAATTAACATTCACAACTGATGAGCGGCCAGATACTGAATCTGGTGTTTCTCATTTCCCATTGACAAGCCATTTCATTGACAAAGAGTTCAAGTATTAAAATTACATTTTATATGTACAACCACTCTCTGAACGCCAAACAGAAAAATATTTGAGTAAAGTATTCAACCTGATGCATGAAAAAATGAAACATTTCCTTAGACAGTGTTCATTGTGTCATGAGGGATGATGGTACTAATATTTAAAAATCATTTTCTGCCATCAGCAACACAATCTGTACTTCCCATCAACTGCATCTCGCAGTGAAGCACGGCATATATTCACAAAAATCAATTACAGACCTCCGTTCTAAATGCTGGTCTATACAGCCACTCACTTCGAGCATTCAGTCATGGCACAAGAAGAATTAAAGAAAATTCAGCTTAGAATAAATGCTCCATAGTTATCAGTGATAAATGATGTTTCCACGTGATGGAACAGCACGCTGCAGATGATGGTTAAAATGAAAGAACTTATGGAGCCACTTTGCTTGTATGAGAGAAGAAACTCTATAATCAGGTCGTACACTGCTGAAGATGAGTCCACTTTAACAAACTGCATCATTGCTTCTCAGCTGTTTGCGGATATTACCAAGAAAAGCAGCAGTGCCTCAACATCCATACCTGAAGTAATACCTGTTGTAACCACACTCAAAATGGTGATCAAGGCACTCACCGATGAAAGCCATGGCATAAAGTACTTGAGAGAAAAAAAAAATAATGGAAGAATTATCGAAGGGGTTTGATTCAATAGAACTAGAAAGTAATGACACGTACGCTATGGCCACATTTTTAGACCCACAATATAAGGCAATTTCTTTTTCATTCCAGTTTTTTTTTTTTTTTTCAGAGTGAAGAATTACATTGCCTGCATGTCTGAAAAACATTAGTCAAATGCTCAAGAGGAAATAAAACCAAAAAAACTCAAACTTTCAGATGCATCTCAAGTTTCCCACCCATCTTCAAGCAAAGATTTTACCTTCACGCTTTATTCAGTTCTTTCATCAATCAGTAACGATGAAGATGATAACCAGCTTTCACAACACAGTGAGCAGACAGAAAAAGTCATCAACCAATACCACAAAAAGAAGCGCATTGCTGTGGCTGAAGATCCCATGACTTGGTAGAGAGTACATAAAGAAACGTATCCTATTCTCTCGCAGTTAGCCTGGATGTTCTTGGCTTGCCCTCCATCAAGTGTTGCCAGCGAACGAGTCTTCAGTGGCGCCGGCCTGATATGTGATGAAAAGAGGAACCGGATTTCTGCTGAGGGAACTGAAAAGCATTTATTTCTTAAATATAACCTTCCAATAATCAAATTCAGCTATTATTAGTAAGTCCTTATGACAGTTTTGCTTTGATCTTGATATCATTCCAGTGTAAAACAGCTACAAAGTAAGTATATATATATATATATATATATATATATATATATATATATATATCTGGGGGAGGTGGTGGCTTAAACGGTAGAGAGGTGGCCTGCAGTCCTAACGGACCCAGGTACAAATCCCCGCTGGGGCAGGGAACAGTTTGAGGATTTGAATTTCATTATATCAGGCTTTACTGATCTACCAGAAGACCCGCCGTCATGTAAAAATACCCCCGCTAATACCAGTACGCCAGTTCTGTATGAGACAGCCCTAGCATTATTCAATATGGACGGTAGGTGTTAGTGCCGAAGTGGTGACATGTAGAGGTGTATGGTATGTAGGAGGACTACTGGGCCTTGATAGCAGGCCGTGAAGCCTATGCCCAGAGTCGGACACATAAAAAAAAAGATAGATAGAGATATACGGTATATGAACTACAGTCAAAATTGCATAGTAATACATAAAATTCCACCTTCAGTGCGTGGAGCTTGGTGAAAAAGGTTGGTGGAATAGATGTAAGAGTTGGATCCTCGTCCTGCGTTGGTAACATAGAAAATTGATAGATATTTGTTCATTCAATTTTCTATGGCTGAAACTCTTACAACCAAATTAATTCGTCCAAAAAATATGAATAAATCACGTTTCTGTGTCATCAAACAGAATAGTCGCATTTTTATTCGTATTCACAAATATTAAAAATTCATATTCGCATTCGCATTCACAAATATTGAGAAACACACACTCGGACCATAACTATACCTCATACCAGTTAATCTGGCCAGCATGTATGGCAACACTGTTCCTGCCGAGATTCTGATTGGCTGGAGGTGTTTGTTCGATTTCGTTGCTCCTAAAACTGATACTCTTTTTATTATCAGATGTGATACTGAGTTTCTCGACAGTACAATCGTCAAATGCAATAAGAAATCCGTTATATACTTATCAACAATGAAATTTTTGTAGGAAGATAGAGATATTGAGTCAACAAAGTATTATAACAGTCCAAGTCAAGGTCAGCATTCGAACAATTCCTTTAAATCTCTGACACCGTAATATAACAGAAAATTAAGGAAACCTGCTTAATATAAGCGTTGATATGACACATTTAAATTTTTAGATCAGTCCTTACTGTGATAATAGAGGATATATAATGAAACAGTTTTCCTTTAGCCTACTTTGATTTCTCGCGATTTTTTCAAACCTCCCTCCCCACAGAACTAGTCTTTTCATTAGAATTTTTAATTATTCAGAGTTGTGTCATGATTTAAGGGTGCGGACTGATCTTAAATTTTAAATGTGTGTCATATCAACGCTTATATTAAGCAGGTTTCCTTAATTTTCTGTTATATTACGGAGTGTCAGAGATTTAAAGGAATTGTTCGAATGCTGACCTTGATTTGGACTGTTATAATACATTGTTGACTCAGTATCTCTATCTTCCTACAAAAATTTCATTGTTGATAAGTATATAACGGATTTCTTATTGCATTTGACGATTGTACTGTCGACAAACTCAGTATCATATTTGATATTAAAAAAAGTATCAGTTTTAGCAACAACGAAATCGAACAAACACCTCCAGCCAATCAGAATCTCGGCAGGAACAGTGTTGCCATACATGCCTGGCCAGATTAATTGGTATGAGGTATAGTGTGTAGCCTCCAAAGCCTCTTATAGTTGGTCTCCCGTTATTTTCTAAAAACTACGGATGCTTGGCAGAAAGAGAGAGAGAGAGAGAGAGAGAGAGAGAGAGAGAGAGAGAGAGAGAGAGAGAGAGGTAAACTGTCAGGAAAGGAGGAAAAGGAGGGGGGGGGGGTAGAAATGAAGGAAGAATGAGAGGGAAGAGGAAGGTGAGGAGGAAAGGAGGAATTAAGTGAAAAGGAGGGATGGACAGAAAGGGATAAAAAGAGGGAAGGAGACAGAGAAGGTAGGAGGTCAGAGGAAGGAGGAAGAGGGGAGAGAGGAGGCAGGAAGCAAGGGAAGGGAAGTATGAGACATTCCGCCCTACTTCTCTTGACGGAGGGGATGAGGAGGAGGAGACTGGAGAGGGAAAGGAGGCAGAGAGAAAATTTGTGAGAGAAATGGAAGGAAGGAAAGATTTGATGATGATCGTGGTGATAATGAGAGAGAGAGAGAGAGAGAGAGAGAGAGAGAGAGAGAGAACAAATGGAGAAATCTGTGAGGGAGAAGGAAGAAATGAGTGTGAGTACACCACACACACACACACACCCACTATATATATGCATCATCATCATCATCCGGACTTCCTTTCCCACCCTAGGGCATTGTGAGGAGTTGCAATGTCCGGACAGCCCAAGTTTGCCCAATCCAATGGGCCACGCTTCCATTCACTCATCATTCAAGCCCCTGGAATCCTGGCTCTATCGGATACGCCAAAAACATTCACCACGTTCTGTAGCTTCACATAATCGTATCCGATAGAGTCAGTCCAGACGCTGCCATGTTAAAAAGGGGTGCCAGAATCCCTGATCATGCACTTCTCACAATGTTCATCCAGCCAGCTCGATTTCCTGTCAGTTCCGTAGCCTCACCGACTTCCAAACCTCTCTTCCTCACACATTCATCCACCATATCTCTTCACCTTCTCCTTGGCCTACCTCTCCTCCTCCCTCCTTCGAATTCGCTCAGATATACCCTTCTCACCACTCTATTGTTATCCATTCTCTCCACATGACCATATCATCTCAGTACATCCTCTTCGATTCTGGTGTCCACAGACTTCCTCACTCCGCATCTTTCACAAATCACATCATTTCGTATCCTGTCCACCCTCTGCACTCCACATACATTCCTCAACAGTCCCATTCTCCACTGCTCTTACCCTTGACTTTTCATTTTCATGCCGCACCATAGTCTTACATCCATATGTTAAAGTTGGCACTAACACCCCTTCATGTAAGCCTCGTGCAGCTGCAACACTCAAGCCTCTGTTTCTTATTATGGCCTTCATTGCACCAGCTACTTTTCTTCCTTGTGTCACTCTACTTTCAACTTCTTTTGCACATTTTCCTCTCTTTTCTATCACTGTACCCAGGTATTTGAACTCACTCACCAATTACAGTCTCTCTCTCCATTCACTGTTACATCGCACTGGGAGTCAATTTCTCTCTCAATAACCATCACTTTATTCTTTTCTACATTTACTCTCAAGGCACACCGCTCACAGATATCAGCAAAACTGCACTAGCTTACCAAGTTCTTGTCCGGTACTTGCAAGTAGTACTGCATCATCAGCATACAACAAATTTGAGATATTCCATCCATCACCATTCATTACCAATGCCATCCCTCTCTCCATTACTCGTGTTTTTACTTCTCTCATCATCCCATCCATGTATATAATGAACAACCATGGGGACATCACACAACCTTGTCGCATGTCCAGACCGATCGTGAACCATTCACTTAGATGCCCATTAACCCTTACACATGCTTCACTACCATCATAAAAACTCTTGACGACACCTAGCAGCTTACCCTCTACACCGTACATGCGCAAAACTTTCCACAATCCTTCTCTGTCCACTTTGTCATATGCTTTTTCCAGATCCATGAATGCCATAAACACCTTATGGTCCTTCTCACAAGCCTTCTCTACTGTCTCACTGCAAATATTTGGTCCACACATCCTTTGCCACTCCTAAAGCCACCCTGCTCTTCACTCACTAGGACTTCTATTATCTCTCTTACTTTCTCTATAATAGTTCTTCCATATACCTTCCCTACCACATTCAATAAACTTATGCCACGATAATTCTTGCACTCACTTCGCTCACCTTTATTTTTGTACAGGGGTACAATCACAGCCTTCTTCCACTCTGCAGGCACAGTTTCACTCATCCATGCCTTCTTACATATCTCCAACAAGCCCTTCATTCCACTCTTTCCACTACACTTAAGCCGCGGCGTGCCGGCCACTTCGAGCCCTATGTGTCACCCCCTTTCCGGCCAACTTTCGATTTTTTTTTTTTTTTTGGCTAAAATGATAGATTTTGATGTGAAAAAAATGAATATGACCATAAAAAAAAAAAATCACTGGAGGTCAGAAATGCGTTTCTCGTAGTCCCTCCGCCCGCCCGTAGGTGTGAGCATGCGGGGAATCCCCAGCAGAGGTGAGAGAAATCCTGCTTCCTATGCAAGGTAAACTCAGGTATTCTCACCAACGTGACTCAAGGAAGGTATACGAATGGTCTTTACGCTTTTCTGTCAACTTCACACTCCAAAAAAAAAAAAAAAATCTTATTTCATAAAGAAAGAGTCTTTTTCCGCAAAAAAAAAAATCACTTACTCCTGCAACACTATACGTATCACTGTGAATGCTTTGTCTTACAGTGACGAGAAAATATGCACAACTTGATTTCACAATGTACAGCCCTTTCACTTACGATAAATAGCCTTCAGTATACACAGACATTACAAGAGTATTTTTGAGCATCTCACTGTGAATACATCTTCTAACATTTACGAGAACATACGAAAAACTTTACTCCACTAAGTTCAGTCCTTACATTTACGAGAAAATATTTACAACATGCCTTCACTGTATACAGTACTTATAACACTTTCCGAGCGTCTTTTCCCGCATTTACAACACTTTCTGAGTGTCTTTTTATCACTCGTGATTACCACACTATTGTCACTCAATAGTTAGCGAGAGTGTGGTACTCCTCAAAGCATGGATATATGCAAAGTCCTCTATCACAGTCTGGACACATATACTATGAGTCCTTCCACTGAGTACGTGGTCTTACAGTGCTGTTTGCACACACGTGACACCTCCGCAAGGGATTTTGCATGTTGCACTTGGAGGGACGATTCTGGGGAAGTGTCTAGTGGAGAGGTGTGGCGGTGGTGTGGCGGTGGCGAGCAGCACTTCTATCTTCCCCATATTCCCCCACTATCTCCCGCACCAGCCCACGAATACATCCCTTGAAGGTCTCCTGGAGGCCAGGGGTATGTGTGTGGAGATAATGAGCATTGAGGACGGTGATGTCGAGGAGATGGAAGAATAATTTCTTACACCACTTCATCGTGAGCCTGGCACAGTCCACGCTAGAAATCTTGGTGACCAATTGATCCACCTGTCGCATGTTCACATTGTAGACCAAGACAGGTTCTGGTTTCCAGACGTGGCACCGCCCTTCTGCCCTGTAATCTATACCGTCTGTGCAGTGTACAAGGGGCTGATGAACAGACGAGAGGAGGAATACTTCGACTTTGTGGTGCCATGCTGTTGCGAGGATATTGTTCGCCTTGTAAAAAGCAGCCTTATTTTTCTGAAGCTTCCTCCCCACCTTCATCATGTGCTGATGGTTATTCTTTACGCTGCTGCACAGACCAGTTTCCTGCAGGTGAAGGTACCTGGCGAAAAGGGGGCTTGTGTACCAATTATCGAGGTACAGGACTCGCACACGATGAAGGTATTCCTCGATCGTCGTTCTTACCACAGCCCCTGAGAGTCCCAAGCGTCTATCTTCTGTGATGTCCGTCTGAACACCTGTGTACAGGACTATGTTCTGCACATACCCAGTCTTACGGTCGCACATCACAAAGATTTTGAAGCCAAACCTGTGTCTTTTGCTGGGGATATACTGATGGAAAGCGATATTACCTCTCCATAGCACGAGACTCTCGTCTATGACGAGGTCTTGGTATGGAGAGAAGGAGGTGCGGAATTTCTCTCGAAGATGATCAAAAACCAAACGTATCCTCCTCATCCTGTCCGTGTTGTTAGCGTTTGCAGGGTCAAGGGTGGCAAAAAAAATGTAGGTGGCTCAGGATGTACTGAAATCGATTCCTTCCCACCACCTTGCCAAAAAATGGTGTCACCATTACTGGATCCACTGTCCAATACGAGGGAAGCTGATTTTTTTTCAATAACCCCATCAAAAGCACAAGTGCTAGGAACACGTACATTTCACTCAGGGTTACGTCAGATTCGAATAATCGGCTGTGTGGTGTCTGTGTTGTTCGCCCACGTTCAAATGCAGTAAAGGCGTTTGTCAGGGCCACAACCTTCAAAACAAAGTCAACTGGGAAATAGTTCCTAAAAAAGTCCAGCCTACTTGAGCTATGGTGGAGATCTGGGACAGTACACCCGGCCTCATTCTCGTGGGTGAACGGGTGAGTGTGGGGGACAAAGTCAATACTGTCCTCCCACTCCCACGTCGTTTCCTCCTCCTCATCATCATCATTGCCTCCGTGTTCCTCGGGCTGTGGGGACGCATGGGGAAGTGTGGGGAATGGGGGAAGAGTTTCACGTGAGGTGCTGGGTCTAGGGAAGGCGGGAAGACTTTGTCCTGAGGTGCTGGGCTGAGCTGGGTCATGTGGGGGTGAGGGAGAGCGTGGGCGAGATGAGTAACTCCCCCTCAACAATGGAACTTTCCCAAATCTGCTCTGCTTCCTCCTCACATTTTCCTCCCCACATGGTGAAATCCTTTCCTTCCCCAACCACCCCAGAACTGCTGGACTACCTTCCTCCTCCCTTTCCTCCTCCTCATCATCATATTCAAAACGACGACGTGCAGGTGGCCTCCTACCACGTGTTGGCTAAGTGTAGCCCACATACCTGGATTTTCTTGGTGAAGGAATTTTGTCATCACTACTACTTTCCTCCTCAGGCTGGATGTAGTACTTATCCTGCACGTCATCATCCTCCATATCGCTTTCCTCAGTGTAGGGGACCCTCAGGAGGCCCTGAATCTCTTCGTCAGAGAGACCGCAGCGAGACATCACTGCACTGTATGACACACACAGGCAGAGTGAGGCAGAGCAAGCATGAGGTGGGAGCGCGTGGGTATATGGGCCAGGCCACCTGAGGACAGACATAGGAAGGGTTGCCCTACAAGCACACCAATTTTTGCGCGCATAGCTTGAAAATTGTGGTCACAATGCATTTTTAAAATCGAGGCTGTTTTAAGATGGCACTGGCACTGACTGCGGAATTTCGTGATTCCGTTTTAAAACAACACTGGCACGGGGCGGGTTAAGCATCTCTGCATACACCTCATCAACCCCAGCTGCTTCCCCATTTTTCAGCCGCTTCACAGCACTCTTCACGTGTGCGAGTGTCACGTCTCCTGGTACTGAATTCCTTCTCTGCACACCCCCAAAACCAATTATGTTTACAGCCGCTCTGCTCTCTCTATTCCCATTCATCAGGCTTTTAAAATTTAATTTTCTTTCCATCTGGTCCTTACTTCATCTCCATTTCTTTCTGCTTTCACTTCTACGTTTCTGCACCTCTTTCCAGAATAACTTTCTACTATCAGAGTAGTTCGCATTCATTTTTCTTCCTAGATCCTCATTTACCTCCTTCTTTTTCCTCTTCACTTCTCTCAACATATTCAGTTCTTATTTCAACTGAACCCTTGTTCTGTAACCACTTTAGCCACTTGTTCTTTTCCTCCACCACTCTCTTTACCTCCTCATCCCACCATGCTGAACCTTTCTTCTTTATTGTTACTCTTGCCACACCACACACCGCTTTAGCATTCCTAACCAAGCAATCCCCATATGAGGCCCTGCGTGCAAGAGCATACCCATGTGCCAGTTTTTAAAAGTGGCAGAAATCTCGTTTAAAGGCTTTACAACTTTGAAAAACGATACCGCAAAAACTATTACACCTAGGATAATGGCGTTTTCATCATTTTAAAGCTGATTGTCTCTACTTTATCTAAAAACTTTTTAATAAAGGTATTTTTGTTTTAACCCCTCCCCCCCAAAAAAAATCAACATATTAGCATACAATGCTGCTACTTTTATGCATAAACTAGTACTGCTGGCCAATAGCTAGTGAGTTCCTTTATGTTGTAAGATGGAGTTGAATGTCTGTAGTGTGGTTGGTTATGAATTTGCCTGGTTATTGTCATAAAAAGTAAGTATTATAAATTTTTCAAAAAAAAAAAAAAAAAATCAATACACAGCTTTTTTTTTTTACCTGGTCCTCATTCTTCTGTGTTTTTATGTGAACAATAGACACTTTACATCTATTAAATGCAATAACAAACAAAATAACACCAATAATTCTAGGAATAGTGAAGTTTTACATTAATAATCTTAATAATGAATGCAGTGGTCTTGTTAGATGCTGTAAAACTTTCCCCTTTTTCTGCTTATAAAACACCTGGCTGCCCAAAGCTACACTTGTGGATGGCACGGCCTCCACATCATCCACATATTCACATTGTTTCCTTGATTATAACCACCGAAATTACGTAGGTTATGACACACACAATAGAGCGTCCACACCACTTGATCAGCCAGAAAAAGCTGGGAACGAGAGCATTAGTATTACTACAGCACAACAAAGAGGCTTGGGACAAGACTATCCTCATCGCCTTGGTGATTGGTAACACTACTGTACGCATAAAATGGCACGCTAAGAAGCCATTCTCCATGAGAATGGCACATGGGTATACTTTTGCTCCAACACAGTGGCGAAAAGCGCTTGATAAAGGGTGGCGATGTAAACCCAATGTTATTTCTATGGGTTTTCGACGTTATGTATTGGGTCATACACCACATCCACCAAGTCCACATGAAAGTACATACTCTGAGGAACTGTTGGATAGCATTATCTCAGTAGTCGACAAGGTGGCACATGGGTATACTCTTGCACATGCGGCCTCATATGCATTCCACAGGCTGTCCAGATCCATATCATTCCAATTCAGTAATTCTAATTCCTCCCCTACTTGGTCCTGTAATCATCTGCCATTTCTTTGATCCTCAGCTTCTCAACTTTCAGTCTTTCTCCCTGACTGCTCCTATCTCTCCTGATCCACCTCACTCCTCTCAGCTTGAACCTGCATACCACAATCATATGATCTGACATACCTCCACATCGTCCTCTCACGGCCCTCGTATCAACAACCATTCCCATCATCGACCTTTCTACGAGCACGTAGTCAATCAGGCTTCTTTCAACGCGATCCCAGTTTCCTCTATACCATGTATATTTATGTGCATCTCTGTGTTTGAAATATGAGTTACAAATGCAGAACCTACCCTCCTGACACATATCCTTTAGTCTCTTCCCATTATCATTTTCTCCTTGTACTCCATAACAACCCATTATGTCATCCTCAGGACCAGTGCCTACTCTTCCATTCATATCCCCCATCACAATCACTTTATAGCTCCTGGGCATTTCTCCCACCACTTCACCCAGCTCATCCCAAAACCTGTCTTTCTCTCTCTCATTCCTGTCCTCACACGGTGCATATGCTACAATCACTGCCACTTTCACCTTTTCAGACTTGAACTTGACATACATACACCTCGAACTGACACATTTGTAGTCTCTCATTCCACTCTGCCACACCTCATTCATCAACAAAGCAACTCCTTCCTTGCATCTTCATCGCCCATTCATTCCCGATCTTACACATTTCACATCCTCCCACGCCTCCACTTCGCACCCTTTCATCTTCGTTTCACACAATGCCATCACGGCATATCTCGCACTCTTAAACACATTCACCACTTCCACCCTCTTGCCCTCCTCATTCACACCTCTCACATTCCACATGGCCATGCGAATCTGCCCATTTGGTTGGGGCCCTGGGCAGGTATTGGGCCCTCCGAGGCTCTCTGAAACGACTGCCATGATTAGGTGATTTTGGATAGGGGAATCTGGGGGACACTTAACCCTGCCAGAAACCCCGGTTATATGGTTACCACCCCACGTGTTAAATGGTTTCATGGGTTCAGGAAACCATTTGGCTTGTCACTCAGTGTTGAGATCATATGGCACTTCTACATTAAGTGAGTGGATTATGAGCGCCCCCCCCCCTACCAAAACATAGAGAGAGAGAGAGAGAGAGAGAGAGAGAGAAAGAGAGATTAAATTTACTTGTTTGCACAGAAGACAGGAAATGATGAAAAGGGAACAGATAGCAGAATATGAATGAATAGTACAATGAATGACACAACAATGAATGAATTGCAAAAAGAAACAAAATTAAAAAGTTAATGAATGAAAGATTATTATATGAATTAATGAACAAATACAGAATTATGAGAGACAAAAATAAAAGGGGGATGGATGTGAATAAAGGAAGCTTTGAACGATGGAAGATTGCAAGGAAAGAATGAAGGCAAGAAAGACCTGGCATCATCAAGCCGAAAAGGATGAAATGTTGACAACTGATGTTCCAGCAAGCAAGATTTTGGTGGAGGGAGGGAGGAAAGTAAGAAATGAGGGAGGTTGGGAGGGAAGGAAAGATGGAAGGGGGGAGGGAAGGAAGGAAGAATAAAGGAGGAAAAGAAGGAAGGTAGAAGAAAGGAGGAAGGGAAGGTGGGAAGGGAGGAAAGTTGGAGGAAGGGAAGGGTACAAAGGAAAGAAGCAATGATGAGAGAGAGAGAGAGAGAGAGAGAGAGAGAGAGAGAGAGAGAGAGAGAGAGAAGACTTAAAATCCGGTATGTAAAGTAATAAAATATCAAAAATTTAGGGTAATCTGATTTTAGCAGTAGTTATTCTTCATTTCTTATATTTACTGATTCATTTCCTGTACATTACTTGTGCATTTCATGTATTATTTTGGCTTAAACAATACGATTTTAGTACATATCAACGTGCCTCACTTTAATCTTGATCTCAATTTACATCATCATTATATATATATATATATATATATATCTATATCTATATATATATATATATATATATATATATATATATATATATATATATATATATATATATATATATATATATATATATATATATATATATATATTGGGTCTGGTTAGTACTTGGATGGGTGACCGCCTGGGAACACCAGATGCTGTTGGCATCCCTACGTGTCAAGTGGGGTTGGTGGAGGATTAGTGCCCCTCCCTGTAAAACAATTAACTCTAAGCCCTTGGCCACCCCGTGTGGGATACATGGCGTCTGGCAATGGATGGGATGGATATATATATATATATATATACTGTATGTATGTATGTATATATATATATATATATATATATATATATATGTAATCATCATCTAATCCTGTCTTGCTCCGTGAGAAGCGTAGGAGCCCGGGGCTAGGCAACTTGGTCCTG
This sequence comes from Coenobita brevimanus, assembly GCF_032717465.1. Taxonomy (NCBI): domain Eukaryota; kingdom Metazoa; phylum Arthropoda; class Malacostraca; order Decapoda; family Coenobitidae; genus Coenobita; species Coenobita brevimanus. The sequence continues at coordinate 30,184,832 of NC_136957.1, read as the reverse complement.
AGATTTAAGATGAGAAAGACCAGCCTCACTCATCCCTGAGTGGCATTACATGAGTAATAAGCCCCAGCCACCCCTTGGATATAAACCTGCACCGGCTCAATCCGACTGGAGCGCCTTAATTACCCATTAAACCACCAGGCGCCATTATTTGGTTATATGGTTACCACTCAGCGTAGTAAATGGTTTCCTGGTCTACAGGAAATCATTTTGGCTTGTCACTCAGTGTAGTGTCACCCATAGGCAGAAGGAAGAGGAAAGAATGAAATGAAAAGACAGAAGAGGAAGTGTAAAGTCATCCGTAGGCAGAAGGAAGAGGAAAGAATGAAAGGAAAAGACAGAAGAGGGAGTGTAAAGTCACCCGTAGGCAGAAGGAAGAGGTGAGAATGAAGGAAAGAGAGACAGAAGAGGATTGAAGGAAAGTTTGGAAGAGAGGAAAGGGCAGTCACCCGAGGGCAGCACTACATCGAATAAGTGGATTGTGAGCGTTCCCACCTGCCACTTACACACACACACACACACACACACACACACACACACACACACACATATATATATATATATATATATATATATATATATATATATATATATATATATATATATATATATATATCCATTCATCATCCAGTCCTACGTTGCCCTATGAGGAGCCTAGGAACCCGGGGCTAGGCAAGTTGATTCTGACATTTACGATGAGAGTGACCAGCCTCACTCATTCCTGAGTGGCATTATGTGGCCAATAAACCCCAACCATCCCTTGGACATAAACCTTCACCGCCTCAATCCGAATGGAGCGCCATAATTATCCAATTAACCTCCAGGCGCCAATAAATGAACAATATATATATATATATATATATATATATATATATATATATATATATATATATATATATATATATATATATATATATATATATAGTGTACGTGTATATAGATAATTACGTATGTACTCGTATGTACATAGATAGACAGATTGATTGATAGATACGGATGTACAGCAAGTAAATCATTATTAGATAGATAAGGCTCTTCAGGGCCCTTAAATGAGGCTTTCCTAAAAGCACTAATTTTTTAAGTGTGAAGCGGGAAATTCGGGGATCTAATATGGGGTTCGCTAAAGTCTTTAATTTTCTGAGGATGTGAAGCACCTTGTTTCCGAACAAAGAGATAAATGGGAAAGGAGAACATAGTTTCGTATAAGGGAAGAAATACAAGCAGTCACAGATATAAAGATTTAGTGAAAGAAAGGAGATATAAGTGAAAATATTGCCAGGTACTGGAGAAGAGAATGAGGAATAATGTGATATATATATATATATATATATATATATATATATATATATATATATATATATATATATATATATATATATATATATATATATACAACGCTTCCCGTGCGATCAGCGAAGTTAAGCAACGTTGGGTCTGGTTAGTACTTGGATGGGTGACCGCCTGGGAACACCAGATGCTGTTGGCTCGTTCTCCCTACGTGTCAAGTGGGGTTGGTGGAGGATTAGTGCCCCTCCCTGTAAAACAATTAACTCTAAGTCCTTGGCCACCCCGTTTGGGATACATGGCGTCTGGAAATGAATGAATGAATATATATATATATATATATATATATATATATATATATACTGTAGTGAATGACAAACGACCTTGAAATATTATAAAGTAAGAAAGGAGAATGATAGATAAAACTGAAAGGTATGAAAGAATGAGAGGTAGAAAAAAGGGAGAAATCGCCTTGGCAAAGCTAACAACAAGGGATATCTGATATGCTATAGCACTAGCCGTGTGTGTGTGTGTGCATATTTTGGGCAGCCGAAACTACACATTGAAATCGCACCACACTTGGCACAAAAATAGCAAAAAATTCGCTGATGTGAAAAAACATGGTCCCATGACGATTGAAAAACTTTTACTATATTTAATATAACGATCACATTTTGACCAAAAAACGCAGCTTCCGGCGCCCGGCATAGAATCTCTCTAGAATTCTTTGTCCTCAGCTATAACTAAAATATAGCAATGCAAGAGCCCTTCGCAGGAGCAAAGCGAGGGGCCCGAAGGGCCCACGAGCACTTGTAATAAGCTAGTACAATAATAGACAAGAACAAGAGAAAACATAATGTGATGACAGTATGAAAACTAAGAGGCAAGTAGAATTACCAAGGCGCAGGAAAAATAAAAAAAAAAAAAAAAAGAAATGCCAATATTGATGGCCGAAAAACGAGGGAAGATATTGTAATTTTTTTTTATACGGTAGAGTACATGATAAAAAAAAATGCTTCTGGAAATAATCTCAATAAAGTAAAGTGTAGTGATATATAGTAAAATGAAAATAATTTAAATAAAGGTAGGAAAATAAGTAGAGTAAAACACGGACATTATGATAAAGACAGACTAAGCCATTAACAAGACACAGGACACTTTTAATAGCCGCATCCACCTCAATCGATACACCACACTAATCCCTCAAACCCCAGATGTACACCACAAGCGCCTGAAGCACGCACCAGACATGACCCTGAGTGTGCAGCAAATATCAATGAAAATGGATTTGTGACGCTCATAAAACTCTATGAAATTCACCAGATTTCACAGAATGATTGACAGGAGAGACGCAATTAGATGCACGAACAATATATGCTCGCCGTTGTGAGAGCGACAAAAATAAGGAGGGGGGGAGGGGAAACACGTAGTTTGTGCTGTATTGAAAACCAGGACCCATATACATATAGGGTCTTCTCACACCTTTCCACTACGCAGATTCACTGACGTCACGCTTGAGACAGGACACTCCCCCCATTTCTCCCAACCCACCATCTCCCTTGGTACTTCAGAGGGAGGCCTCAAGTTGCGGTGAGGTGCAGCTGTCTGTCATCCTCCATACCCACCCCTCCCACCTTGCTTCCTTTACACAACTCTGTTCCCCACACACATTTCCTCAATTCAAATGATTGTTTAACCTCTCCCTTCTCATATATAAAGATACATGATTTAAAAATAAACATAATATACTCTAATAGTGACATTTATTAGGATACATGGATATCATCTTGTTATAAATGATACCGGATGTCTATTGGTACTGCTACCGGTATTGACTATATGTTACAATGCAGGCTTCATTTCCATAACTTCGACATCTTACTCTGCAGCTTTCGTGTCGAGTTAGCCAAATTTCTGTTTAATACCCGCATCCTGAAAAATACTCGGTATCGAACAAAAAGGCTAATTACTTCAGTAGGAAGAGACACATGCCTATATATTAGCACTGACAATGCCTTGCCAGTTGTCTTTTAAATTACCGTTGGTAAGGCTTAGGTTTTATGCTGGTTTTAAGCCACAGTATGTCAAATGTACAGTATATATTCCGCATATATTATGGAGAGAGAGAGAGAGAGAGAGAGAGAGAGAGAGAGAGACTGCGTAGATACCAAATCGTTAATTATAAATAACAAATCTCTTAATCCGAGCTACTAAATATATGTGAATGTATTTCATATACTCTTTGTGGCTTCATGTACATAAAAAGCTATATAGTTTTTACGAATTATTCACTCTTTGAGAACGAAAAGTGGCTGTATAAATCATTTCCAACGACCTGGCACCGTTGTTTTTGCGACCTGGAAGGGAGGGAGGGAGGGAAGGAAGGGAGGGGATGATAACATACTTCTTGCCAAACGCTTCCAGATGGAATTACTACGTTACGAACCTGCTTTAAACAAATATATTCTGCGATATACGTACTTAATTTTCAACACTACTGCTTTCTTGCTAGGGTATTCAGTAATGGTTACCTACAGTACGTGGGTAGAACAAAATAATGGTGGGTAAATATGAATACTAGCAACCCATACTAGCGCGGTGGCCAGTTGCCTCAATTTACCTGGGCTGATAAATGCAATGCATCACGTGCTTTTCCACATTTCTGCAAGCATTAACCCCGTGAGGGGAGATATACTGTACAGCTTATAAAGAGCAAAGCCCACCATGTACAGAGATATGCACCTACGCAGAGAGAGAGAGAGAGAGAAAGGGGAAGGGACTTAACATTTAATGAAGCTGATGGCAGATTCAGCATTGGCAGGGCGTGCTCTTCAAGGCGTATTTGATTTTTTGGAATAGGCAGTTTGAGAAGTTCATATTTTAGATTTCTTTTATAAGCACTTTGATCAAAGTGAAGGCTGCAGATGCGAGCAGTATTCGGATTAATTGTGTCTTTCCTCTTGCACAGATGAATCCATTTACGTCTAATCTCTTCATCTTTGGGGGAAAATATGGAAAGTTATATCCCCACCTTTCTTCAGTAAAGAGTTACAGCCAAACAATGCACAATTGATAGGCATTATATCACTGGGCACATACAATGGAATAAAGTGCAGGTGACAGAGGTGACCTGTTTGGCGCCGTGACCTCTGAGCAACTGAGTCTACTTCTCACTATATGGCAACCCCTTCTCGGAAGACCTCACCCGGTGTCTTCGCCATGACGCCATGTGCAAACGCGACGCGTTTTGGGGTCGGTATGGTTAGACCCTGTATGTATATTGGTCCTGTTGAAAACCACAAACGAATATAAGACATAGTTAAAAGAAATAACAAGGATATATGTCACAAAAATTTAAACTTAGTAAGAAAAATGCCTCAAACAGAAAATCACTGAACTAAGAAAAACGAAGCCGATAATGAAGGAATAACAGAAGGAAAAAGCTGGGGAAGTTAAAGACCACACATATGCATTTCAAAGTGACACAATCATATTTTCTGAGCAAGTGATATTCTGTGTGTGTGTGTGTGTGTGTGTGTGTGTGTGTGTGTGTGTGTGTGTGTGTGTGTGTGAGAGAGAGAGAGAGAGAGAGAGGGGGGGAGGGAGGGAGGGGAGGGAAGGGGCTTAGGAAGGCAGGAAGAAAGCAATAAACAATTGTGGAAAACAGAAAACAATCAGTGGAGTAAATGGGGGTATATGTAGGAAGAAAAACGAAAGCGGAGAACAGCCAAGCAAGAAAAGTAGGGAAAAAGAGGGAGAAAAGAATGATTGAGGCAGGGAGGGATGGGGAAAGATTGGAAGAGAAATAAAAAGAAAAAAGAGAAGAGGGGATGAAACGAATAAAAGGAAAAAAGTAGAAAGGATGGAGATGGGAGGAGGAAGGGAAACAGGTTAAGAAGTAAGACAGAGGAGCATACGAGGTGGAAAAAAAAAAAACGAAAATCAGAGGAAATAAGACATTGGTGTGACATTCCATTGTCACTGGTATGTTGCAATCAGCTGGGAACGAGCGAGAGAGGCAAGAAGGGAGGAATTGCAGAAAAGAAAGAGAAAGAGGGAATTAGGAGGGATGAAACCGAAGAGAAGGAAAAGATTAAAGGGGAGAAACTGAGAGTTAGATTAATTACACTGATCTCAAAAGTCTCACGGTTCCTTCGAGGTCACCTTACCGTACTGATAAAAGAAGACTTAAACACAAATGGCAAAAGCATAGGAGAGTTGAAGGACGTTAGGATGTAGTGTGTGTACGTGTATGTGCATATACGAGAGAGAGAGAGAGAGCATATCTTCACACAGCTAATCACGCAACGACAATTAGGCAAAGGTATAGGCAGGGACAGATGCCATGAGGCTCTTAGTAGCAGTGCTCGTCTCCGTAACTGAGACCTTGAAGCTTTTATGTTTTTTTTTTCTTTTTTACCCAATGCCCGAGGATACTAGGCCACTACATCATCCAAGTTATTACAGTTACCTCCCGTAGGTATTATCTTAGGTAATTAATTTACCTAAAGTTATGGACCAGGTAGTGAGAGTTCTGTCTCTGAGGATTCAAAAAGAAAGGTAATGGCACTTAAATGAATAAACCTTACTTAACTTACATAATTTCTATCCAGTAAATCATAGAAGTAATTATACTAATAATGACAAGAAGAAGAAGAAAAAGAAGAAGAAGAAGAAAGAGATGCATAACAGGACAAATCTAACCTAAATAGATTTACAAATAAACTTACTAAAACCAGATCAACCAAACCCTTCATTTAACAGAGTACTAAATAGGAACTGTTACATTACTAGGCTGCTATGTACAAGTTAAATACAAATTCTTAACTCATGATTCGGTGACTAGGTGTACTTTTTACGCTATACCGCTGTGCTACAAGAGGGACTCAGAGAAGCCTGGAAGTGTAAGTGAGTAGTCCTCGTCCACCTTCATTCACACTTGATATATCCCGGTAGCCACACCTCATTTTCCTCCGCCGACCATAGCTAACAGCAAGATAATATCTCTTTCCAATAATCTCTTTGAGAGGGTGATCAAACTAGGTTACTTTTTTTATGCAATGAAGAAACCAAAGGCCAGGAGCCGGCAAACTGTTCCCTCAAAAAAAAAAAAAAAAAAAAAAAAAAAAAGATAACAGAGGCATATTCGAAATCTTTTCATTTCGAGATGCCTGGACACACTGAAAAACTGGAGATCATGGGCAGTAGGAAATACAGAGAGAGGAAGACAGTTCCAGAGTTGACCTGTTGCATACATGAAGGACTGGAGGTAACGGTTAACTCTTGCTTTAACCCCTTAACCGTGGGGTGTCACTTTCGTGATTCTCAGGCACAAGGGATCATATCGCAGGGTGTCACTTTTGTGACTCTGTGTTATTTTGAATTCACCTGGGGTTTCAAGTGGTGGCTTGTATCATCATTCAGTACTACCAGTCTCCAGCTATAGTCAGTTCTGTTAATGTTGTCTGTACTCCCATCCACTGTTGACAATTTAGCCATTTTTCCCCTGTCCTTGACTCCCCTCCTTACCTCCCCTCCATTACCCTCTCCTCCCGCCTGCCCAGCCGCGCTGCACTACACAAATCCTGAACGGATTTTTCCACTCAATTTATCCATTGAAATGTGCCCTATGCCCTATTCTTATACAAAATAATATATAAAAGAAAGAGAAAAGGTAATTGATACTGCCATACATCTGGAATGGGCTAATTAGCACCTGGCAACACCCCACGTACACTCTTTCGCTATTTTTCCCTGTTTATTTCCACTTGAAGTATGCTGTATGACCTATTCTTGTAATAAAAGTATATATAAGAAAGGAAGGGAGAAGCCTAAGTGATATTTATATTCACCTGGAACTACCTAATTCATTATGTATTCCCTAGATTTCCTGCCAATCATTTCATAGCATATAAATTAGCAGCTGTCACCACAATGACATTGTCAACCCTTCCCTGCCCATAGGCCATATCATTCAGTTTACTGTCGTCTTTCAAGGTGAAACCATGTCGGATTCACGCCTGTCCAATTCCATCGCTTCTTAGCCCATTGCAAAGGGCCCTGTGACCTCTACCCCTACTAAACCTCGTGTCGGATAGGGTAAAGGGCTAAGTTACTGCTGTGGAACATGAAATGGCTAACTTATCAATGATAATGATGGACAGTGACTACGATCTTTCTGGTGACTCTAAAACAATGCAAGTGGAAATGTAAATAATGTGTAAATAGCAAGTGAAAGCAATGAATGTAAATATAATTGAACAGTGGAAAATAGTTTTGTAAGTTACTGCAAGTGACAGTGCATAACATAGTGTAAATAAAATAGAAATGTAAATAATGTAAATAAAATAGAAAATGTAAATAAAAATGTAAATAATTAGTAATATAAGAATATGAGTATAAATACTTGGAGTTATGATAGTGAAAGTGAAAGCTACACTCTAGTGTGTATAAATACTTGGAGAAATGAAAGTGAAAGCTTCGCTCTCTACGCTAGTTTACTGAACGAGAAACTGAATGCCTGGAGTGAAAATAAACTACTAGTACAGTAAGAAACTTGTGGATAAACACTGTATATATAAATAAGTGTAATAAAGTACTAGGAATATAAAGTGTGAGTGTGTTTATGAATAATAAATGACAGCTCCGCCTCAGAATATCATTGAGAAATGAGCGCGGGTGGAAAGCTCATATGCTTTCTTAATTTACATTGCTTTCACAGTGCTTTTTTTTTTTTTTAATATGGATTGCAAACTACTTGAAATTCATAGAATAGTGTTTGTAGTGATAATATCGTGGTAACCATATTACGAGGTATTGGGAAGTGTAAAGTGGAGACTTCGTTACCCAACTTCAGAAGTCTCCACAGGTCCTACGGTAATCGAAGAAGGCTCAAGAAACATCCCAGGAGAAAGCTGACGGTATGTGCCATATGATTATCTAATTGTAATATTCTAGAACTAATAACTGATTTTTGACAAATATTTTTAAAAAGTCAGTTGGAGCGCAATAATCCCCCGGGGATGGACATGGTGCATTCCCGACATCCCCACAGTTAAAGGGTTAAAGAGTAGGACAGAAAAGGGATGAGAGTGAAGGGATGAAAGCAGACAGTTATGAAGAGCAATGACCACTGAAGTAGTGATAGAAAGGAGATAAAGATGCAACAGTGCGGGGAAGAGACAGGTTGAAGGAAGCCACTAAGAGGACGAGCTAATGACTCCACCTTGCTGAAAAAAGCTGTATGTGGAGAGCCTCTCCATATGTGAAAGTTGTACTCTACTCAGGGGCGAATAAAACCCGTGTATAAAGTCAACAACCGTGCAGGGTAAAGAAGGCACGAAGTCAGCTTGGAACACCTAATTTCTTGGAAGCAGATTTTACAAGAGAGGTAATATGTTCTTTCGAAGATAGATCCCGGGAGAATGAAACCCCAAGAATGCTTAAAGATGATGCTGGATTGAGTTGGATATTGTTAAACATTAGTGGGTACTCCTGTGAAAGATTTTGACGAGTTGATAGATGTAAGAACTGAGTTTTTGATGCATTAAAAACAAGATTACCTCTACCCCAATCAGAATTATGAGCCAAGTCAGGCATTAGGTGTGCAATAGCCTCATCCCTTGTTTGTTGAAGTAAACTGCTGAGATGGACGCTGCAGGAAGAGAATGGGAAGGTGAAGGGTGGAGTCATCAGCATATGGGTGGATAGGGTTAGATATATAGCTCAGATGAAGGTCATTGATGAATAAAAGGAAGATAGTTGCTGATAGGACAGAGCCCTGAGGAGCACCACTATTGAGAGGTCTAGGTGACGAACAGTTGCCATCTACATCAGAGGCTGTAGAACAACCAGAAATGAAGCTAGGGAGGAAAGCACAACAGACAGAAGGATGGAAACTGTAAGGGGGCAGTTTGGAAATTAAAGATTTATGCCAGACTTGATCGAAAGCCTTTGAGATGTCAAGTGCAATGGGAAAGCTTTGCCAAAGTCCCAAAAGGAGAATGACTAAGAGTCTAAAAGGTAGGTGAGAAGATCATCAGTAAAGAGACCCTAGTGGAACCCATTCTGATGATCAGAAAGAAGGTTGTGATACGAAAGAGGTTTATACTGACAGAAATAAATGGAGAGAAATTGTGAATGAATAAGTGATGACGCAGCCCTGAGGGAATATTCTCTCGCATTTGATCTGATCAGCTAGTCAGGTCAGGTCCGGGTAAGGGGATGGGTCTGTTATGATGTGGCAGGGGTAAACCAGCTCTGCTGTCGGGCCCTGCTGCGGATGTCACTGATTGCATTGCGCAGTTGACCCTTGTGCGGTGTGGTGCGGTGAGGATCTGACCGTTCTTCCCTTTAGGGCTAAGATGCGAATGAATGTGTTTGAATGGATGAGTAAATGGGGGAGTGTGTCGTCCTGTCTCGGCTACCTCCCTTTCCTTGGGGGAAGCAGCCTAGGTATATAGATAGATAGATTGATTATTTATTTTTTGTTAAGAATACGCTCCAAAACTTTTGAAATACAGGATGTTAAAGCAATTGAGCCATAGTTCGAGGGATGCGAATGGTCACCCTTCTTTGGGACAGGCTGAATAAGAGCAAACTTCTAACAAGAAGGAAAGATACAAGTTGACAGAAAGACGAAAAAGTTTACCTAGACAGGGTGTAAGCACAAGAGCACAGTACTGTTCTTGATGACAACAGGAGGAGCCCCAGCAGGTCATTTGCCTTGTAGTACTAAGGTCAGTGATGGCAGAAAATACCTCAATTGAAGACATTTTACTGCAGCCTTGAGGAAGTCAGAGGAGGGAAGTGATGGAGGATTATCAACAGAATCGTCTAAGGGGTGACTGGAAGAAAAAGTCTGAGGTAAGTTCTGCTTTATCAGTAGGAGAATTAGCTAGAGCCATCATTGTGGAAAAGAGGAGGGAAGGATGATGAGGTAAAGTTATTAGAAAAGTTTAGGCACAGGTGCTAGAAGGAGTAAGATGAATTGGAGTTGGAGAATTCAGAGCATTTAGTACGAATGTAATTATTTTTAGGAGAGCCGATTCTGGGCGGAAACAAAAACGATGAGATTCAGGGGAGGGTTGGCTCAGGTACCATTTGTAGGCTTGTCCTTGTTGTTGACTGCATTAGAACAAACGTGATTAAACCTATTTTTTTTGTATTAGTCATAGGGTATGAGAAAAGAATGTATGCTTCCATACCTGAGAGAACAACCTCCGTAATGTGCAAGGCACACTCAGATGGCTCTCGGCCATGGAAGCAATAATCAATCCTGGGAAAATCAAAGAAGTACAGTCTGAGGGTCTCCCAATCTGCATCTCTAAAGTGCCATAACCGACACTTCTTGGGAGGGTCCACAGGGGTCTTACTGGGGCAACAAGACAGGTTAAGTTGATAAGGTTGTGATCGGAGGAGCCCAACAGAGAGGAAAGATTAACAACATAAGCAGAAGGATTAGTTATAAGGAGGAGGTCATTATGTTGGAACTCTCCCTAAGGCATTCACGGATATGGTAATGGTGCTGTACAATCTGCTCTAGGTCATTAAGGATACAAAAGATGTAGGCTTGTTTGCCAGGTGGATCAGTGAAAGGAGAGGAGAGACAAAATTGGTGGCGAACATTGAAATTTCCTAGAACGGAGATATCGGAGAAAGAAAAAATTGATAGGATGTGTTCCATCTTAGAAGTAAGGGAGTCGAAGAATGACAAGAAAGCCGAAGCCAGAGAGTCAAGAATTCACAAGATTCAAGTTCAGAACACAAGAGCAAGTAGGAGGATACAGAGAATGGTTTGCTATTAGTCTTCTCAGACAGCTGAGTCTTAGGAAAAGAAGGTGAGGTTTAGAGAAGAAGTGGTGCTCAACACAGAGAAGGTTAGAGGAAAGGCTGTGAATGCTGCAGAAATGAAGAAGTGAGTTATACAGTTGTTCCAGGCATCTCGTTTGGTCGTCACGGGAGAGGGGCAGATGGTGGGAGCTTTGATGCCCCCTCCCTCCGTGGGGACTCTGAGACTTGGTTATGAGACTCCATTTTTTTTTTTTTTTTGGGGGGGGGGTTACACTTTGAACAGGAAGTGTAGTGTGTAATGTGCATGTAGTTTGGTGTTGGCAGTTCGACGAACTTGTATTGGAGAGCATGCTGGCCTATTCTGTGTTATCGAAACACTGAAAACATTCAGCAAAAAGGTTGGCTGCTGCATTCTGTGGGGGCGGTCCTCATTGCTTGGGTTAGGCTCTGCTTCCTTTCTCTTTAAATAAGTCAGTGTAGGTTGATCCTTATAATCGCTGATATAGTGTGCACCAAACTGGATGGCAGCTGAATCAATACATGGGTCAGCCAAGATAACTTGTGGCTGAGATCAGTATTCATACGGCTGGTTTGCCAGACTAGAATGTCACACGATCTAGTGGAAGTAGTAGCTTTACATGGTCGAATCACAGATCAATGGCCCGGCAACGACCAGAAACACTACAAACCCATAAAAGGTGGATGGACTCCTGAGTTGAGTGGCACCAGCTACCTACATCAAGATTCTAACCCTGGCACTTATGGACTGACAGCTTTTCAATTAACAACACTGACCACTTTACCACTAAATGATGATTGGCAGCAGGGAGAGCTGACATTCCAACAACATAAGCACTGACATGATATGAGCCACTTTTAAATATGATGAGGGCTGATTTGACATGGGTTTAGAGAATACATTTAGACTAGACTAGGAAATGGGTTGACTGGGTTAGGTAAAAGGTTAGTTGCGAGTAGGTGTGTGATCTAATGAGGTTGAGTGGCTGGACTAAGATTTAGGTGACAGTTGGGGAGAGACTGGAGTGAGAAGCGGGAAGGGGCTGGGAGTTAGTTGGACAAAGCAGGAACTTAAATGTGATGAAAATGGGTGATAAATGTAAATTTGGGGTGAATAGGATGAGAAGTAGTTTAGATGAGGGTGGGAGAAGGCTTGGGAGAGACATAAGGAGAGTGGAGAAATTGTCTGGTTTAGTTGGGCGGGTAAACGGTAGGTGGGTGATTAATGAGGTGGCATAGAGTTGAGATGAGAGGGTGGGATGAAGCTTTGAGCGGAGGTGAGGATAGGGTGATGTGAGAAGTAAAAGGAGTAGGGGAGCTGGTTGGGCTAGGTGAAAAAGAGAGGCTGTTGAATAGCTGAGGATGAAAAGCTGAGAAGAGTGGAGTGGGACGAGACTCAAAGGTATAGTAGATGTAGTACAGAGTAGGAGGTAGGAAAGAAAACGAGGGGTTGGTGTGGTGGTAGGTTGGTGGGTTAGGGGGAGGGAGTGATCTGGTATGGGTAGTCTTTAGACGCTGTGGATATTTAGGTGGGGAGTGGGAATGGACTGAAGGTAGGAGTTGGTTATACGTTGGTGAACATGCTGAAGGTATGTTGGTGACCTGGTGTGAGTAAGTGATGAATTCAGGCTCTAATGGAAGTGGAAATATCTTCTAGTAGGCAACGAGAGTAGGGAGTGGGTTTATGTGGAAGAGTGCATGATCTGAGGAGGTGGATTGAAAGTGAAATGAGGAATGAGTGAGTGGAAGTTTGGGTTAGGAGTAGTGGTAAGTAATTGGGATGGGGGAGGGGACGATGTTAAGGTAGGTGGATAAATGGTTGGACTGGGATAGTAACATAGTCCGAGGAAGGGAACGGGTTTACGACTAAAGTCTGAGAAGAGTTGGAGAATGAAGAGGAAGAAAGTACCGGTACAAATATATATCTTATCGAATACACGGGACTCGCCTAGGAAGTGAATCAGTGCATGTCGAGTAACGGTCTCCCCTTGGAATATTGTCCAATGGGTTACATTGGTTAGGTGATTGGGAACATTGAAGGTAGAAAGGTTGAGGCTGTGACAGGTGGGCTGGTGGGTGAGTGGGTGGTCTGAATTAATTGGGTGGGTTGATGGTTGTGGGGAAAACCAGGGTATGATGGGGTTGGATGATGTAAGCTGGGATGAGGAGGGGGGGATGGTGGAATGTGAAGAGGAGAGGGATGGGAGTTGGTAGCTGGGGTGAAGAAAGAAGGATGGAGATGGGATGACAGAGTGTGTGGGATGAAGGTAGGGACTTGGGGGGTACCATGCAAGAGGAGTGTTCAATATTGGATGCATCATTCGTGAGGCTTTACTACTCATCGGAAGTGCTTCCAATTCATCAGCGTCAATGAAACAGTTTTGACAAAAAATTGACCTGTCTTATATTTTACCATATGAATTTTAGTTTCAATTTCATCCCTGTACTCCTGGCTCCCCGACACATCATTTTTTGTTTCATTCTTGTGTTTTGTTTCAGAGGAATAATTCTTATTAAGAATAATATTTACTTTTTTTTTTTTCAGATTCCAAACTATGTCTGAAAGGACGTGAGATCGATCGAGGGCAGAGGCTTTTTTTTTTTTTTTAATAAAAAGGTTAAAAAGAATAGTTTACCGATTTTCAGTAAGACTGACCGACACACTATAGAACAGACCCTCTAAAAACATCACACCAGTCGTGACTGAGACAGTCCTACTGTGTATTCTGTACGGACGGTGTGTATTAGCGTCGAAATTGAATCGTGTAACCGTGTGATGGTACATAGGTCATCTCTTAAGCTTCAGGGGACGGACTGTCAAATCAATGAGCAGAACACACATAAAGAAAAAAAAAATCTGGCTATTCATGATTAATTAGACATGATGCTACAGATTAGAGAGATTGAGAAAAAATTATCTACATCAGTGCAAATACATAATCATGATTCGAATGCTATAGGACACTTGGTTTATATTTTGTTCCGTAGCTTCTTTACGTAAGCTTGAGCTTAACGCTCTTAAAAAAGTTCATATTCGTAACATAACGGAGAGAGGGAGAGAGAGATAAAGTGCAGCACTGATGCGAACACTGGAAACTACAAGATAAACCGTAAGACGAACATGAATAGAATGCTTCATGAACAAAACGTCAAAGCGAACAACACTGAGTAAATGAATTGGTAAAATATAAAGTATCAGTGAATATGTCAGATTTTTGTTGATGCCTGACTTCAAGGAATCTTAGGAGCAAAGGATACTTCATATTTTGTTGTTTTTAATGAATCAAAGACTCAGTTTTTACACCTATCAACCCGACAAAATATTCCGCAGGTATACCCACTAATGTTTAATGATATTCAGCTTAATCCTGCATCATCCTTGAACGTGCTTGGGGTTTCGTTTACTCGGGACTTATCTTGGAAAGATCATATTACATCTCTTGTAAAATCTGCTTCCAAGAGATTAGGTGTGCTACGCCGCCTCCGTTCCTTCTTTACCCCTGCACAATTGTTGACTCTATACAGGGGTTTTATCCGCCCCTGTGTGGAGTACAACTCTCATGTGTGGGGAGGCTCCCCACATACAGCTCTTCTCAATAGGGTGGAGTCAAAGACTTTTCGTCTCATTAACTCTCCTCCTCTTACTGACTCCCCTTAACCTCTGTCTCTTCGTCGCACTGTTGCATCTTTATCTCTTTTCTATTGCTACGTCAATGGTCACTGCTCCTCTGAACAGTCTGCTTGCATTCCTCCACCTCTACAACGGGCGTGTAACACCCGTCTACAGCAAACTCTCATCCCTTTTCTGTCCAACTCTCTAATGCAAGAGTTAACCGTTACTCCAAGTCTTTCATTTATGCAACAGGTCAACTCTGGAACTGTCTCCCTCTGTTGTATTTCCTGCTTCCTATGATGTCCAGTCTTTCATACACAGTGTGTCCAGGCATCTCGAAATGATCGGACCTTGAATTTGGCTCTCTCTTGTATTTTGTTTTTCTTTTGGAAGGAACAACAACTGCGGGCTCGCGGCCTTTGGTTCCTTCTTCCTTGCATAAAAAAAAAAAAAAATTGTCATGGTGATTTATTTTATATAAAAAGCAACATTAATCGATGCCTTATTACTCCATTACATTAAGGCAACCTGTAAGCCTCAGAGAGTGGGTGGGCCTGAAGCTAGTCATTTGTGATCAAGTTAACTAAAGCCGTTGGAGACTATATTACGAGTATACGACCCTGAATGTGGTATCGCGGAAAAGACTCGACCTGTGACCCGTGAGTGTAGGACTGCTTCTGACCTATTGATCATATTATTTCATCTCCCCTTTGTCTAGGATATATTCTATTGCCCTGAAACTGGGTACGTCTTCTCAAGTTCATCCTTACTATT
The DNA here is from genome assembly GCF_032717465.1 of Coenobita brevimanus. NCBI lineage: Eukaryota > Metazoa > Arthropoda > Malacostraca > Decapoda > Coenobitidae > Coenobita > Coenobita brevimanus. The sequence continues at coordinate 30,169,354 of NC_136957.1, read as the reverse complement.
AGCAAATTAGTTGATAAATTTTTTAAAGGGTATTTAGTAGTGAAGGGATTAATGAATACTAGGCTTCATTTTTTAAGTGTAAAGACCTCTCTCCCTTAAGCTGAATATAACGTCTGAACGTCAAGAATAAAATTTAAAATATCTCCATGCTCATTTGAACACAGCTTGCATCATTTATATACGAGTGGATACTGAAGATATAATGGTGTATTATTGAGGATTAAATATGTTGATACCATCTCTGCCAATTAGAAAATGGCTCATGGCGTGGAATGACCTTGACCTGAGCACCGGTGATATATTTCACTTCTCACCAAGAGCCATCCCAGAGAAAATAAGTGGGTTAATGAAACTGAGAATCTTGACTCATTCATTATGATTACTGTTTTATATTGATGTTGTGCTCCTACTGAACTCAAGTTAGGAGAGTCCTCTGGGAGTGATGTGGCTGCTGAACACTGTATTTAAATCCTCCATTTCGTATACCTAAATTGAAATATTGTCAGTAGACAGCAATAATAATGTAAAATATAATTGTCACACTTCGGCTGAAGGAGTTAACACTTTGACTACATAGACTTTCTGTGAATGAACTAAAATTTCCCCCATAAGCTCGTCATCTTGGTTTTTCTACAACACTACAACATCATTAGACATTAGAAGAAATAAATTAAACTTAACTAACTGATTCCCAGAAATTTAAACATATTCACAGGGTCTGTTATCAGACCTTGCGGTAGAATTCTAAGTGTCTTTGCAGAGTCAGTAATACCTTTCGTGATTTATTGTCCAAATTACACTAGATATTCTCTTGTTTGTTATTTGTCCAAACTATGTCGACAATAAAGCCATAATAACAGAAATCTAGAGAAAGCTTACCCCCTAGCACGGCATCTGTACCAGGCAATATTTAAAGAAATTGCCTTATTTTAGCCCGATATATCTCAACAAATGTAACACCTAGAATATTCAATAAAATACCGAAGTACTCAATTATCCTTCGTCACTCCCCTACAAGTGTCCTCAAACGTGTAGGTGGATGCAATGTGGAGTTCAGAGGTGAAGAAGAGTGGTCAATATTAGAGCAGTGGCAAGGCTGCATTTTGCATGAGCACTCGAGGCCATTGTTAGGGCAGGCTATCTGGGCAGGACAGAGTAGTCCAGGAAGCGTGCACTGGCACCTCCATGTCTCTCCTTTTGACACTCTCTCTCAATCCTCTCCTTGCATAATGGGTGGCTTGTCAGGGCTGCAGGAGGCATGGGTGTGGCGAGTGGTGTTGGCGGCTAGCGAACCAGAGGAAAAGGAGCCAGAATTAATCATTCCACACCCTTCCACAGCATGCACTTGACTGTTTATGCCGTCTCTCCAACTCCTTTATGCTTGCATGATGCCTTGGTGACGAGAAATTGGCGGTCACTTCAAAGTGTAGTGCAAAAATAAAATCGGCTGTCCCCATCAGTCGAACATACATGAGCACCTCATATCTAACGGCCAATGCTGTCAGCCTGGCTTTAGGGATTAAAGTATAATAATACAATTAAATCTATAAGGATGAGGCGTTTTGACTCCTATGATACGTTGAATACATACCTATAAACCTTCCTCTTATTTAACGTTGGCATGGTGGTAGAAAACTGGCACTCAGAAAGAGGCTGTGCATTACTCCTTTCATGCCGATAGTGTAGTTTATTTTTTATTTTTTTATTTTTTAAATCTGCCAACAGGCAATTCTTTTCAACTTGTGACAAACATTCAGCACTGAGGGGGTTATTAAGAAAAATAATTAACTCCTGTTTCTAAAAATTTCCATGGATGAATAACGTTGTATGGCAGTAATTATAGAGAAAAATGTGCCCTCATAGAAAATTTATTAATCCACCTGAGTTTGAACCAGTGCTGCCAGGGACGAACGTTGTTCTCCTGTCTCAACTGATATGGACAATGGTAGTCTCGTCCCGGAAAGTTGCCTTTTATTATTTTTTTAGCTAAAATAATTATTACTCTAACGTGACCTAAAATTGCAACAAATTTTGAATGCTCAGTTACATAAAAAAATATACACTTGAGTATGATGCTAGTTACGAAGAGGTGCCATTAAAAGGATGTAGAAATGCAGTATTGTCTCTCTGCCATTGAACATAATGAATTAGGTAGCAAAGAAAAAGAAAAACTAGGCAAAGTTGAAGTGCAAAGAGCGTAATGTAGATAGTAACAGAATGTTCGAATATTTTTCACTTAGGAACACAAGAAAATATATAAATAAAGAGGGAACACTCGGAGTGCAATACCAGTGTACTCACCAATTAGTCTCAGGGCTGAATGTTGACTTTCTCCTTTGACCTTGACCTTCAGTCGATTTCATCCTTGCTTTTTCCTAAATCCTCGCATCAGTTTGGTCTTAGATTGAAATACCTTAAGCTGACTTTACAATGTGACCTTCGCCTTTGCTCCTGCATGTGACATAATTATTTAACTCACTGTTTTCATAAACGAATTCCTTTATTCTCACCTTACCCCGAACCCTTCCACAAAGTTTCGTGCAGAAAAGAAACTGTTTAAGTTGTCATTATCATGTGCCCTTCACCTTTGACTTGTTAAACACACACACACACACACACACACACACACACACACACACACACACACACACACACACACACACACACACAACTTAGGGCCAACCCTTCAGCTGACCCTCAACCCATCTACCATTTTGTTGCAAAACAGATCAGATGTGTTTAGTTATTTCAGTGACCCTCAAGCACATGGGTCGATGTTTGAACATGCCCTGTGCCCTTGACCTTTCAATGATTTCTCTCAAAATGTACTCACGTCGATCTTCCCTTAACTTCAACCCATCAACCAACTTACGTCTAAAATAAAACAAAATTGTTTAAGCTGACCTTGCCATGTTATCGAAAAAATAATCTTTCTTTATAACCTTGACATTTAATAATGTTTTTCGTAATCTAATTCATGTATATAGCGTTACCCTGAACCCTTCCACAAAATTTCCAAAAAAAAAAAAAAAAAAAAATCCACCTCTGTGTCCTCCGGTCATTTGACGTTCACCTTTGACATATTTTGTTCTCTAAAACTTTCGGCGAACTCCTTGGCTGACCCTCAAATGATCCACCGAGTTTGGTCCAAATCAGACAAAAAATGTTTTAGCTTGGTTCAAACACAGACACAAGGGTCGAACTTTGACCTTGATCTGTGACTTCGACCTTTGACTGCATGTTTTTAAACTTGACTCACTTTGTTTTTGCCATACCTTCAACTCTTCCACCAGATATGGTCTGAACTGGATGCATACCGTTGAAGTGACAGTGAACTTTAACCTGTTACTATAAAATACAGTACAATAGATGCTACCCCCTAATGCGTGTGCCATGTTTGGGTAAAACTGAAGTGAGACATAATGAGCTAGTTTGTTCACACACACACACACACACACACACACACACACACACACACACACACACACACACACTCGAGCGCTCGCATACGTACGCACGGACGCAAGGACGCGTTCATGTACGCGGCCGCACCCAATAAAATATTATACAGTGCCTCGTTTAGCTCCAAGAGCACAGGTATAATATCTGAGTTAATGTGTGAGTGAAAATGTAAGTGTATTCCTGTCCCAAGCAAGACTGTAGATGCTAACATAAAAAGACCACGTTGCATTTTATTTTCCAACTGTTGGTTTGTTTTATTTTATATTTTTTTCAGTGTTTCTTTCTTCTCAGAGATTGTCGTATATGCAAACAGCATATCAGTATAACGCAACCTGCATCCTTTTTCTCTCATACTCTTTCTCTTTCACTGTTTCTCTCATCATTCCTTGAACTGCTCTTCCCATAACTTCTCTTCTTTCCTTCTTTTCTCTCACCATTTCTCTCCTTCCAGTCTTTCAACATCTGTGTCTCTTCACTCCTTCGTCCTGTCTTTCTTTCTCTCCTGTCAATTTTCCATTTCCTTGTTCGTCTCTCTCTCTCTCTCTCTCTCTCTCTCTCTCTCTCTCTCTCTCTCTCTCTCTCTCTCTCCTGTAATTCTCATTTCTTCTCACCTCTCCATGTCGCTTTCCTCTTACTTCATTCCCGAACCTCCTCTATTTCTTCCATTCTCCTCACCCTCCATCTCTGTTGTATCTCCTCCCTCTGCTTTTCTTTCTTTCCCACTTCTAGTACTCCCTCAGTCTTTCTCTCTAAGCTACTTATAACTCTGGGTGGTAACCATACATCTGAATGGCGAGGTGATGTGGAGTCTGCTATGAGTCCCCCGTTAACTAGGTGGAGTGAAGTAAGTGCTGCGTAGATCCGGGAACAAACCTCCACCCTGTTCCCACCGCCTTGCTATGATGAGGCTCTGTCTGTCGCAAGGGAGCGCTGTTTCATTGCATGGGATGGCTCTGCAGGGGCGGTTGCTTTCCTGCGGTTGATGGGTTTGCAGGAAGACCAGGGTTCCTCGACAAGAACAACAGCCTTCTCTCTCCGTTCCTCTTCCTCATCTCTTCCTTTTGCACTTTTCCTTTCTCATCCTTCTGTCTTGCGTTCTTCTTTTCTCTCTTTCTTTCATGTAGCCTGCGTCTTTCCCTTCCTCCTTGTCTCTGTCTAGTGTTTTCCTCTCCCTTTTCCTGGATGTACTATATGTTTTTCCCTCCCTGTGTTTTTATTTTTTTTATTTTTTATTTTTTTTGGTACGTTCCTGGTTCTATCACTTCTTCCTCTGATTTTTTTCTTCTTTCCCCTCTTTGCTTATCATGCATCATTGTGCAGGACTTGTCACTGACCAGTTCAGTAAATTAGGCCTCCGGAGCAGTAAAATAATAACCTAATAACCTACAGTCCTCAACGCTTTTATATCCTTTTAGGCACGTTTCCATTACTTTATCGTAAATGCTTATAACAACGTGATGTACTTGTAAATATTCAGGCTGAACGATGGAACACTCATCCAAAGAAAAAAGTAGTCGGCATGGAAAGAAATCAGTTTGAACAAGATTAATGAGGGAGCCATCTTAATAACCAAAACTCTACTCAAATAATGAACAGTTGGACATAAATAGAAAAATCAAGCCGCAGTCAGAGGACAGGCCGTTGCATTAAAAAAAAAAAAAAAAATGTAAATGATACTTTATACGTAAAGGCTGCAAAGTCTAATTAATTTGTTCATAAAACAAGACAAGATAATACTGGGCTAAACAATAAACATTTTTCCAAAAAAGTTAAAAGAGCTAGTCGACGTTTTCAGGTGTTATGCTGAAAGAATTACAAACTGAGCATTAATAGTGATAAATTAGCTACAACATGGAAAGTGCAATGAATAAATAAACCAAGCAACCGTGTTCCATGCGAGTAATTGAGTATTAGAGAGGCGATGGCCAGTCGGAATAATGAAAAATTAGAGGGAAGCTCAGTGGAGCGCATCTCTCCGAGGGCAACGTAATTTCCAAACCACTCTTCATAATGGGTTAGGTTTTCTCCACTGAATAGCGTTTCGCAAAAAGTGTTGTCCGGATCCAGAATCTGTAATACGGTACGGATCGGTCCCAAAAGTTAACTGATTGTTCCCTGGGACAAGGGCTATCTACCTACCGAATTTGGTTCAAAACTCTCTTTTTAGTTTTTGAGTAATCTTGCTAACATAAACGGAAACTAACAAACAAACAGGAATGAAAACCTACTCTCCTTGTCGGAGAGCATAGGGCATGAAAGACGGAAAGTCTTAATATTATGATATTCCGACCCGAGAGAGAGAGATAGATAGATAGAGAGAGAGAGAGAGAGAGAGAAAGAGAGAGAGAATTTAAATCATTGCACCAACTCACTCCCTTCGTCGCTCACAATCACCTTGGTTTCTTTGTGGTTTACTTTTTATTTCTTCCATCCATTAGTTTCTTCCTTCTTTTATTTTTCTATTCTTTCTCTCCTTCCTTTACCTTGTTTCATCTTTCCTTCTCTCCCTTTATATGAACTGTCTTTTTATTCTTATATTTTTTCGTTTTTTTTTTTTTTTACGATTTTCCGGTTCCTAATTTCCCTCCTTCATTGCATCTGTCTGTCTGTCTGTCTCTGTCTCTGTCTCTGTCTGTCTGTTTGTCTGTCTGTCTCTGTCTCTGTCTCTGTCTGTCTCTCTCTCTTCCGTGAACAAATAATGCTGATATGCGAGTCTCAGAAAATTGCAATTTATTGAACGTGAGTGACGATAAAATAACGATCTCTAATAGTCTCAAAATTTCCCAGCGTTGTACTGAGTCAGTCGAGAAAGTTGCTTGGAATTTTAGCGGTATACTACATTAACATAAATAGTAATTTGCCCCATAATCTCATGAAGTTTCTTTATGCTTATGTAGTATTAAGTTAATCTTCACCTGGAAGGTGCAGTGAAGTTCGGGTGTTCAGTCTTCAAACAGAACATTCTTATTTTAAAGCTGCAACATTAACGCCCTGCGAGACGTGTGTAAATTATGTGAACGCAACTTTACGAGGAAAAGTTTCGGTTGAATAATCTGTTAAGTTTAATCATTATGCGACTGAAAATGTATTGTTTTCTGCCCGTTGCCAGTTGATTTTATTGTAGCCACTATTAGGCTACTGCATTAGGCTACAAAAAACCCCTAGAAATCACAGGGGAATTGAAGAACATAACAAAAGTATTTGAGTATTTACTTATAAATACTGAAGGCACTGAGTAAGATGACATGAGTGCTTCGAACATGGACATTCACCGTAAATCAGCAGTCGTCGGAAAAATTTTGATAATATCTAATACTTCTTTACCAGCTATACCTTCAACGAAAGGAATGTGCATAGCTATAGACTAATTCAAAGGCAAGATAAACCTCCAGTTTCGGGAATTCGATACTTTGCATGTAGCATAACAGAGCAGCGACCGACATCAAATTATCCACACTACGCATATTGTATTCTGTAATTCATATGCTCTCTCTCTCTCTCTCTCTCTCTCTCTCTCTCTCTCTCTCTCTCAAACTCTTTTTATCCTGTTCTTTCTCAGCGCATATCTTTCCCCCCTCCCTTCCACCTTCCTTCCATTTTTTCCCCAATCCCCTCTGGAATGTGATCTAGCTTTTAATATCAGGGAAGGAGCATCGACCTATATCCCTTTATATGGACGCCAGGAGGAGGAAGAGGAGGAGAAGGGAAATTTGATACGACGATGAAGATGAGTAATAATAATAATAATAATAATAATAATAATAATAATAATAAGAAGAAGAAGAAGAAGAAGAAGAAAAAGAAGAAGAAACGATAGTGATAAAAGATGCTGTAGTTGTTGTTGTTGTTGTTAGTGTTGCTGCTGCTGATGATAATGATGATGATGAATAAGAATGTAATGAAAAAGAATACGAAAAAGAAGGAGTAGGAGAAGGACACAAACCTAACAAACTAAGGAAGAGGATGTAAAGAACAGGAGGAGGAGGAGGAGGAGGTTCTGGCTTATTTTAAGAGAAACAAAAGAAGGAAAAATGTGAAGGACTTATTAAAATACACAGTTATCGTCACTGCTTCTATCACCATCAGTAATTATTACGACCACTGTCAACATTATTATTACTACTTTCAGCTGGCATCATCATCATCACCATTGTCATCATCATCATCATCATCACAATCACAATCAATATATTACCACACTAAAATTATCAGTAGCCTACCACTATCATTTCCAGAAATATCATGACCATCACTAACGTCGTCAAAATCATCATAACCATTATCACGATCATCGCTGTTTTCGTAATTATTATTACTACAGTCATTATCTATATTATTAGTATCGTCACTATTCTCACCACAACTACATTCTTCATGATCAACACCAGCATCATCATGATCAACATCCTCAATCGTAAAACCGTCACTGGCATCATAATGAACATGTTACTGCCATCTCTATCACCATAGCCATCACTTGCCACCAGTACCATCAATGCCACCAAATTACACAACCATCACCACGACCCCCAACCCCACCATCACCAACATTACTCTCCATTACCCTCAAACGTCACGACTTTCACCACCACCGTTATAACCATCGTACCCACCATAATTATCACTATCAGCATGATATGTCAACACCACTACGGTCACACTCATCAGTACGACCATCACTACCAATATTTTTACCATTATCATCAATACAACCAACGACAACATCACACCACCACTTCTACAATTATTATCATCACCGTAAAAGTTCAACAATAATATCATTAATATCACCTTCATCGTCACATCATAATCATTATCATCGCTCCCATTATCAATCTAAACACCAGTTCTATCACCACCAGCACCAGTACCACTCCCAACATCTTAGCCTTCATCATCATCAGTAGCATCATCATCAACTGCGCTTTCACTATCATATTTATCATCTCTGTCAACAATATTATCACCATTAGTATCTCCATCATCATTATTATCATCACCAAGAGTACCTCCATCATCATCAGCATCGTCATGAGTAGATCATCATCATCACCTACGGATTCTACGCCAAGCTATCATCATCATCATATTTTCCACCTCCGCACACAACACTTTTTCTGCCAATATATTTTTGATTAGTGGGCACTCTTCGGTTTATTATTATCAACTCAGCATCATTTCCAATTCTACTTTTTTTTTAATTAATGTAGTATTTTTGCAGTAGGAGAACATGAGTTATATTAACTTAAAGTTAGATATTTTATTCTCTTTTGTATTTCGATGACCTAAAACTATTATTATTGTTGTATTAATTATTATTATTTTTATTATCATTATTATTGTTGTTGTTGTTATTATTATTATCAGAGCTTCCCCGCAAAAAAATGCAGGACTAACAAACAGCTTTTCCATCACAAACTGTTTGCAAGTACCATTATCTATGTCTCCATACCGGTTTCGAACCCACAGAGATCAGACTTACCAAAAAGAAGAAAAATAAATATTTTCTCATATCTTTGCGTGTCGAAATTTCCAATAATTTCCCGCCTTCCCGTCTCGCTCGATTGCAAAAATTTCTGTTGGGTATTTTTCTGTCACTTCCTGGACATAGGCTACCAAATGCAAAAAGAATTAAGTCGATATCTATTACCTTTCTCGTGAAAGAAACGAACACACGCACTAACACATTTTCACGTGTTGCGATTTCCGCCAGTTTCGTTCATTCGTTCGCCCGAGATTACCATTTTCCTGTGTATTCTTTGACACTTCCTGGACATACCCAGACCTACTGCAAAAAGAAATAGTTTGATATCTATAACCGCTCTCTTGAAAGGAACTAACAAACCTACAGACAGACACACACATTGACAGCTTGACTTTGTTATTTAGATTTTTATTGTTATTATTTTCACCATCATCTTTATCACCCCAATCAACATTGGCATGAGCACCTGTATCATCATCATCAATAATAAGAGTACCTCCATCATCATCATCATCATCGTGATTACATCGCCATCATCATCATCATCATCATCATCATCATCATCTGCGACATGCTTGTATCATCATCATCATCATCATCATCATCATCATCATCATCATCATCATCATCTACGACATGCTTATATCATCATCATCATCATCATAATCATCATCATCATACCTCCCACCTCCTCACACAACACTTTTTCTGCCAATATATTTTTGAATAATAGTAATAGTATTTGAACAGTGTGTGGTAATCATCTGGGCATTTGTCTTCTTGGTGGAATAGGAAAAGTATATGATAGGATACTCATTGATACAGTTAAGGAAATAACAGAGGAATTAGTTGGAGAAGAACAGGGAGGTTTTAGGAAGGGAAGAGGTTGTGTAGGTCAGATATTCATTCTTAGGTTTTCAGTGGATAAGTTTCTAGAGAAGGGTAAGAAGTTGTATGAGGCCGTCATGGATCTGGAGAAAGCATATGACGGGGTGGATAGGGAAGGAATGTGGAAAAGTATTAAGACTATATGGAGTAAAAGGGAAGCTGCTGAATGGCGTGATGAGTATTTATGAGGGTGCTAAGGCTGCAGTGCTTGTGGACAGTGAACTGAGTTAATTTTCTATTTGAAATTTGGATTGAAACAATGATGTGTCATGTCTCCATGGCTGTTCAGTCTGTATATGGATGGGATTATAAAAGAAATACAAAGTAGGGCAGTGGATGTTGGAGTGGCCCTAACGAGAGGGAGCAGTGTTTGGAAAATCCCTGTACTGCTGTTTGCAGATGATACTGGGTTAAGTGAAGACGAAGGGGAGCTGCAAGGCTAGGTGAATAGGTCTGGGAGGGTGTGTAAGAAACGGAATCTAAAGGTGAATGTACGGAGGAGTAAAGTTATGGTCTTTAAGATAAATGAAGTCACTGAATGTATAGTAAGGCTGGATGAGGAGGAAATGGAAAGTGTAAGTGCGTTTAAGTACTTGGGTAGTGTGATGAGTAAGGATGGAAGTTTAGAGGGTGAAGTGCTTGAAAGGGTACAACAGGGTAAAAAGGTTGCTGGTTCCTGGAAAGCAGTGATATGAAACAGGGAAGTGAGCATGGAAGTGAAAAAGTTACTACATGACAGTATTGTCATACCAACTCTAACGTATGGAAGTGAAACTTGGACCTTGTTGGAGGGATAGAAGTCAAGAGTGAGAGCAGAGGAAGTGAGTTATTTGACATGAGCCTATGAAGTCATATGGAGAGACAGATTGACAGATAGGGAAGTGTAGGAGTGTTGTGGTGTGGATCTGGATGTGATATAAAGCGTTTGGAGAAATATAATGAGGTAGTGTGACCATGTGCAAAAGATGGAGAGCAAGAGACTGACGAGGACAGTGTATACGAGTGAGGTGAAGGGGGGGAGAGGGAGGGGGAGACTGAGGATGAGATGGAGGGATGGAGTGAAGAGGTACATGAGAGAAGGGGATGTGAGCTGGGAGCAGGGCAGTAAAATGGTGTTGGACAGGGTAATATGGAGGCAGTTTGTTTGTGGCCACCCCTTACGGGATTGAGGCGCCTGGGAATATATTACTATTATTATTATTTCCGCGAAGGAGGTTATGTTTTACCACGTGTTTACTATAATTGTTTGTTTTTGTTTTTTTTTACTGTCTTTCTGTTGGCATGATTACTCAAATAGTTATGAACAGATTTTGATGAAGTTTTGTGGAAGGGTGGGTCATGGGCCTAGAAAGAAATGAATAAATTTGGGGGCGGATCCGGAGTATCCCGGGCAATAACTCCAAAAGTTGCCTATGATTTTCAATGAAATTTTGTGGAACGGTGGGTTATGGACCAAGAAAGAACTGGTTAAATTTGTGGGAGGCTCTGGATCCTATATCAACTGATCCGGATCCGAGTCCGGGGTATCCCGCACAATATCTCCAAAAGTTCTCCATGAATTTCAATTAAATTTTGTGGAAAGGTGGGCCATGGACCAAGAGAGAATTAGATAATTTAGGGGAGGATCCGGATCCTATATCCCCGGATCCGGATCCGGATAATTTTTAATGGCAGTAGCAGTGGCGAAGGTATGCGCTCTCTGAGCGCTTTTTGGTTGTTATTATTATCACTTTCTTCAGGTAAAACAATACAGTTTTATTCAGCAGACAAGAATCGACCAAATTCAAAGGGTTTTGAACGCGCAGGGACTACGTGGACAGATAGTTTCCCCATTACCCCTGGCAACACACTACAAAAGTATTGTTAAGCCTTTTAGCACCATGGTGACCTGTATATATTATTTTTGCTGCTGTCAACATTTATCATTAAGAGAAGGGAAGATATCTTGTGGTGAGGGTTAATGAAAAAAATCTGCATTGACCCCTTTAGTGCAATGAGGCCTCTCTCCCTCCCTCCCTCCCTCCCTCTCTCTCTCTCTCTCTCTCTCTCTCTTGGTAGGATCATCGATTTTTCGATTTATGTGAAGCCTTCTGTAATGAAAAGAATTTTACCTCCGCCAATAGGGTTATGTTTTACCCCGTTTGTTTTGTGTGGTTGGTTGGTTGGTTGTTAGCCGGATTCCTCAAAAAGTTTTGAATGGATTTTGATAAAACTTTCTGGAAGTGTTGGTCATGGGCCAAGGAAGAAATGATAATATTTGGGGGCTGATAAAAATCCGGATCCTGAGTATCCCGCACAGTATCTCCAGAAGTTCTCAATGAATTTCAATGAAATTCTGTGGAAGGTGGGCCATGGACCAAGAAAGAATTGATTAAATTTGGGGGTGGATCTCTCTCTCTCTCTCTCTCTCTCTCTCTCTCTACAGTATAGTACATATATGTATATATATATATATATATATATATATATATATATATATATATATATATATATATATATGCGGTATATGAAGCTTCTTTGGTACAATGGTAGAGTGTGTGTTTTCATACATGGGAGAACAAAGGTTCGCGCCCCGCCAGGGTAATAAACTTTGAGATTGTTCACCCGGCCACGTATTGCTTTGGCGGACATAAGGGGTGCTGTGGTTGAACCAGTGTCGCTTACTATAAAAGTATGCTTGCACCCAGTCGGCTTGCGCGGGCCGATTACACTTGGTTCACAGACTACACGCACATCCAAAGTCACTCCAACACTACAATTATACTAACAAGCACTTCTCACCCAACATACAATCTCTACCAGACAGCCTAAGCCACTTGGTAGAGATACATTGGCTGTATCGTCCCGACTTCGGTCGGGTTAGGCCGGTCCTTCAGTGGCTACTCAAACTGCTGCTGCTGATGATATATATATATATATATATATATATATATATATATATATATATATATATATATATATATATATATATATATATATATGTGTGTGTGTGTGTGCATATTTATTCAATACACTGGTTGATTTGGGGAATCATAAGCTCACTTACTCCAAATAATTTTATTCAGCTGAAAGAATCCCTTCACAACCATTTGTCAAAAAGCTTATCTCTCTAACCCTTTCAGTGCAATGGTCTGGGTCTTTGGTGTTTGCGTCAACCAGATGTCCTACGCTGGGTTCAATCCCACTCAAAGCTGTACAGTTAAGAAGGTAAGTCTGTGGGTCTTTTAAGATGTTTTGTTTGATTGCATTCTTATGTGACATATTTGAACTACAGCATGTACAGTACAAACACAACCACTTCAGCGCCAAATTTTCACATGAAGTTCTTGATCTATACTCCAAATACTTTCCTTACCTGTACTCAGCTTGTTCACTCTACATTCCTGTGCTTGAATTTAGTTCCCTGTTATCTTTTTTTCTCTCTCTCTCTCTCTTGGAGGGAACAACCTTGCGGGTTTCTGGTCTTTGGTCCCTTCCCCTTGCATTAAAAAAAAAAAAAAATGCTACCGAACGTCAACTTCCATAGTCTTTTTCGAGGGTAAACTTTGGAATGTCAGCTGGCAAATAACCACCTCGATAAATCCTATATTCCTCTGCCTGGTATGCTTCGGCGTGGACATTTTTCATCCACTGGTCCCCTCGCTCTCGCGGAATAAAAGTACAGTTCACCATTTTGTGCTCTGGAATAGCTCAAACTTTTATTTTAGCCAAATTTTTGTGCGTGGGGAACGAGCATAGGGTTGATATGTACTAGTTTGTGTCTCCATGCCTTTCTATGCGTGTATCGATTTATCTTTCTATCTATGTCTGTCTGTATGTCTACCTGCCTGTCTATCTGTCTGTCTGTCTCTGTCTATCTGTCTGTCTGTCTGTCTGTCTCTATCTGTCTGTCTTTCTGTCTGTCTGTCTCTCTCTGTCTCTGTCTCTGTCTCTGTCTGTCTGTCTGTCTGTCTCTATCTGTCTGTCTATCTGTCTGTCTGTCTCTCTCTGTCTCTGTCTCTGTCTGTCTGTCTGTCTGTCTGTCTCTCTCTCTCTCTCTCTCTCTCTCTCTCTTTTCCATTTGGTTCACCTCTTCCATTCGGGTTTTTGTTTCCATCAGTTCTTCGTCCATAGTTTTCTTCATGCCCTTCGATATATTTCTCTTTTTCTTTCATTCTCAGTTTTCTGACTGGCATTGCTTCTGATAGTTTTTTTTTTTTTTTGCACGCATCATTCGAGTTTAATATGTCCTTTGTTTTTTATATCCTTACAATGATATACTGTACATTTGCCCTGCTCTTGCCTTGCACTTCACGATCTGGTCCATGAACCCTGACAACCAACAAACCCCTCTTGCGGGCCACACACCTTCAAACTCTATTTTTATTAGGCCCACGCTCGTGAAGCGAGAGAAAGTATTCAATTTTGCTCGGTACGTGAGCGCATGCATGTGCGTGTGTGCACGCGCCCGCGAATACAGTAACTTAGTTTTTCTTCGACCATATTTTTGGCGGCGTACGAGGTTAGCTTGGGGGTCACTGGGGTGGGTCAGAGTTTCATCAGGTTAGATCAACTTAAACTGTTTATTTCTGTTTTACACTAACATGGTGGAAGGGTTGAGAGTAACGCAGGAATATTGGGGTTCGGTTTTGAGAACAACCAGCTAAAGGTTAGGATCACAGTGACGGTCAAAGGTTAACCCGTGTGAGTGTGTGTGTGTGTGTGTGTGTGTGTGTGTGTGTGTGTGTGTGTGTGTGTGTGTGTGTGTGTGAAGAAAATTATGAAAGTGCTTTTGATCCATGCTGGATCACACTTGGTGGAGGGATCGTGGATCAGCTAAAGGAGTTGACTTACTGTTTTTGAAAACAAGAAACGAAAGGTCAAGATCCCCGGTAAGGTCAACATAAGAACTTTTTATGTAATTTACATCAAGCTCTGTGGAAGGCTATTTAGTAAGGTATATATAAAGTAACTTCGATTTTGAGACCAATTAGTCAAAGGTCAAAGCGCTAAGGAAAGGTCAAAATTCAAAGTCACAGGACAGGGTCAACTTCAATAATTGTCTATGATTCGGACCAAACTTCATGGAAGTGCTAAGGGTCAGGCCGAAATGAATGCGATTAGTTTTTAAGAGCACTCGGTCGAAGGTCAAGGTCACAGGGTAAGGTGAAATGCTCGGACCATATACTGTTTGGAGAGAATGGGCGTTGCCCTATCTGAGTGCTGCTTGTTTATTATATTTATTTTTTCCCTCTGCCATCGGGGTCATGCATTTTGCTCATTATATCTCACTGTCTGTTTGTCTGACTACCCCTTTGTCAGTATCATTAGAGGAAAACTGTTGACTGGGATTACACAATACCAAGTGCATATATATTCGGTGAAAAGAGGACAAGGCGAAACCGGTAGATGCAGCTGCCTTGTTACAGGTATGTGCTGTAATATTGCTGTGGCTATTTCGATGCTTTTTCAATTTATATTTTTTTAACGAATATTCTTATTCATGTTTTTATGTTCCTTTATTTTTTAATTAAATTTCTTAAGTAAACTATATTGATTTCACATTTTTACGCTTAGTTTGATTATGTTTGCAATAGTACTACTGTATATTTGCCTTTCTTATTTAAATTCTTTAAGTACATTATATTTACCTTACATTCTAGGCATATTGAAATTTAAGCTTGTCATGTCCCTTTATTTCCTTAATTTGCTATATTTCTTCCTTAAGTACACAATACTTACCTCACCAATGAAGCCGGACGGAGGTTATGTATACACCCATGTCTGTTTGTGTACAAGATATCTCAACATGTTGACATCGAATTCTCATGAAATCTGGTGGATACGGGGGGAGTGGGTAAAGGAAAAGCCTATTAGTTTTTTAGGTGCATGTGTATCCGGATGCAGGAATAAATCGTAAATTTATTGGCGTTCCCAGGGATTGTGGAACAGGGGAGAAGAGGACCGTAGAATTACCTGACTATGTGACTCACTAAAGTATTGATGTGGAAAGGAAGAGAATTACACCAGTATATTATTATATTTCTTGTCGTTCGTGGAAGCACGCGCTCTGAATGTGTTTTGTTATGAAATTTTTTTTATTCTGTCTCTCCTTCCTTCAGACCGTGTGCTTACCTTTTATCTTGTATTTTCCCTGTTTAACTTTTCATCTCAGTATCATCCAGCGCAACAGCCTGTGAAAGGTGGTTTCGACAAATGTATCAATATGTATTTCTCTCTCTCTCTCTCTCTCCCTCTCTCTCTCTCTCTCTCTCTCTCTCTCTCTCTCTCTCTCTCTCTCTCTTTCTCTCTCTCTCTCTCTCTCTCCCTTAAATATCCCTCAGATCCACCACAGGCTGCCTGATGAAGGGTGGATGGCTTGTCAATTGAGTTTCACGGGTGGTGGTTGCCTCCCTCCCTCTCTCTCTCTCTCTCTCTCTCTCTCTCTCTCTCTCTCTCATTTTTCAATACTGTGACCTCATTATATAACCTCTCTCAATACGTTTCTCCTCTTTTTTCCGCTCCACTTTTCCTTCTTCCCTGGTCTTTCTTTAACACGTCCTCTCTTCCTTCCTCATTTTTCCTCATTCCTTCTCGTTTTTTTTTTTTCTCTCTTTTTATTCCTCGCTTCTTCTGTTTTCTCTCCTTCCTCCTTTCTCTCCATGCCTTCCTTTCCCTTCTCTTTCCTTCTAATTTCTTATATCCCTCTCCATTCTTTTCCCTCCACCCGTCTCGTCCTTTTCTCTTCGTTTCTGGCATCTGTCTTTTTCCTTCCTCATATTTTCCTCCTATTTTCTCTTTCCTTTCTTTTATCTCTTTCCTTTTCATTTTCCTACTCTTCTCTTTCGATTGCCCCCACCTCGCTGCTGTCATAATTTTTAATTTCTTCACCCCCTTTCTCTTCTCCACTCTGTAAGCACTATATATTTTTTCAATCCTTTCCTCGAACTGATTCGCTAGCATATTAGCAGAACTAGTTTTACCCCAACGGATCACCATATTACTGACGGATATGGGATCGGTTATCCTTATTTACTATGTGCTCCTTTCCTTCCATCCCCCTTTTTTCCCCCTTTCTTCTCTGTCCAACCCTCTCTTTCATTTCCTCCTGTTCCCTCTTCTTTACGTCCTCTGTCTTTCCTGCCTGCATCTCATATTTTTCTTTATCATTTCTCGATCCCTCTCTTTTCCTCCTCCTCCTCTTACTTCAGTATTTAATACTTTTTTCCACCTCAGCTGTTTTTCCTTCCAATTACGGTCGCGCTCCCCTCCCCCCCCATTCTCTCTCTCTCTCTTTCTCTCTCTCTCTCTCTCTCTCTCTCTCTCTCACACACACACACACACACACACACACACACACACACACACACACACACACACACACACTCCACGATCCAACCTTTCCCTTTGGAGACTTCTTCGTATGCGCTTTACAGTATATTGCAGTCTGCCTCTTATCTGTTTGGCAATTTATCAATCTGACAGTCCTCCAGTCTGTTTGTGTACCCACGTACTTGTCTTGGCATTATTTTTCTGTATATTGCTTATGCACATATTTTTTTCCATTTACTTATTAATCTATATATTCATCCCCTCATATCAGTTGCCGGAAGCCCAGGCCTACAGTTGGTCCAGGATGACTGCAACATAAACGCCTCCAAGCCTATATTTCACGACTCATCATTCTCTCTTACCATTCTTAGTTTCCCTGCCTCATAAATACCATTGCATGTTATGTCCTCGTTTTCTCAGTCTTCCTCACCACATTCTCCCATCGACTTTGCTTCTCTCTTAGTTAACCTTCCAACCTGTTCTAAATCTTTCTGTTTACATTTCTCACTGATTTTATTTCTATATGTTATTTAGTGACTTCCACCGCGCTTCTGTTCCTCCTCTCTAAGTTTTCCACAACTTTGCTTCATTTTTTTAAAACCCCAACCTCATTCACGTCTTCATCGTTTCATCATCCTTGCAACTTCACTTCTCTTCCTTTCTAAACTCACAGTTTCATTTTTGGTCTCACTCACTTTGTCGACATTCATACAACACTTGCATTTCTCTTTGTTAAGATTCAGCTTCATGCTCGGTCTGCCTCTCCACGTCCTCCCACAAAGACTGCTCTTGTGAATTCTTTAATAAATTTCCATCTCGTTCTCGTAATTCCTTTCGTCTCTGTCCTCACGTTTCCCTCGCCCACGAGCCTGTCTTCTACACATTCTTAGCTGGGTTTTCATTTTCAGTATGTTTCGCAATGCTGACACCTTGGCTGCGGTTATAATATTTTATCCTATTTTTCCTGGGAGGTCTTTCAGCTCAAATGTAACATATGGTTTTACGCGGATTTGTATGCCAACTGTGTCCAAGGCAGTAAAAGAACTAATTTAGACGTTTTCTGTTTTTTATCATTTCCCCCCCCCCTCTTTTTTGCGTTCTGACTATAAAGTTTCTTTATTCTAAAAACAATAGTCTGGTGTTGGCCTGAATATAACACCCAAGGACAGCCACAGCAGCTAAATTGCTACCCATTTGTGCAACCTCTACACTACTCAGACTTTTTTTTTTTTTTATACTGAATACGAACTTTTCAAAAATTTCATTGTTTTGCTACGATTGATCATAGGCGAATAAGTACCTGATATAAAATGTAAAAATGCGGTATTCTCTTCAGAGGGAGAGTTCTTTCTAGATATTAGCAAAAGTCAGAGGAAAGAAGCCAGATATATGTCACAAAATCTTGATTTCTCCACATTTCTGTCGCCAAATTCTTCCAAACCACTGCCTTCAAAAGAATTCAGCCACTCTTCTCATGTCAAGGTCAACAATACCATTTCTTATTATCTATTAAACACACACACACACACACACACACACACACACACACACAGTGCATCTCTAGCAACAAAAAGTTTCAAATTTGCTGGTTGTAGTGAACGAATTCCATGCATTTTTTTTTTTAAACTCTGTATTACTGGTGAGTTTGTAAAGAGATATCACATGTCCCTGCATTACCGGTGACTTTTAACAAAGATATTATCCTCCCTTGTGATGAATATATATGAATTTTATGTTCTCATGTGTGAGTGTGTGGACGTAGGATGAGGGGAAGGGATGCTTATAACATTCATTTAATCTAAACAAGATTGTCAGTGGTTCTTCATCTCATCATCTCCACTCCTCTCACCGTCTCCAGTTAGTCGCTCTTTCTTCGTACATGTGTTAAATCACCATCTGTTTCATCTCTGGATGCACCTCTGTTAACCCGCGGCGTCCCGGGGACGTACTTCCACGTCCTCACGTTTTGTCACAGCTAATCCCGGGGACGTACTTCAACGTCCTGCAATTGCAAGGTTCATAATTTCCACAATTTTCAATTTTCGCGAGTCATTTTGGGTACGTATACACGTGACACCTTCCTCAACAAGATGCCAGGCAGAGACAATGCCTTACCCAGCATGACCTCCTCCCCCCCCTGCATGCCATTGTCTCAGCAATTCACCTGTTATCAGTGACCTGGCCAGTATAGCCATGTCATGCCACGGTACGAAATTCAGGGCCAGAGTGATTCCCCAATCAATGACAATGTGGAGGACAAACTTTACATAGCATTAGAGGAAGAAACAGTTAGAAATGATGATCAGGTAATGTGGCAAAAATAGGTCAGGTATTAGTGAGTGAAACAATGCTTATAATGCCTATATTACTGCTTGAAAACCAATATACTCTTGTACTACATATAAATTCGTAACAGTGAATAAATAAATACCGTTTATGAGTGGTGTGAAATAGTTATCCTCCCATAGAACTCGTTTTCTTTGGTGCCAGCCTGATAGAAAACCCAGTAAGGTAAGGAGGCTCTCCTACCTGTAATGAGTATTTTAAACCTCAGGTGAGCGATTTCTCTATGAATTTTCGATGTTTCTCACCAAAAGCGAAAGTTTTAGCAAAAAAAAAAAAGGGTCGAAAAATGGTCGGGATTGGGGGGTACCAGTGGTCAAAAAGTGCTCGGGACGGGGCGGGTTAATGCAATAACTGACCTGTAATTTTATTCCTTCACGTACAGTTGGCAACATAACATGAACCTACGACAGCATCAATGTGTAGCAGAAGTCTAGCAGTTGGCACACTAGGCAACCTTGACAGCCACATATTCATTGAAGAGACTGACGTCAGTGAAAGGAGGTGTCAAATATTGGTTGAAATGACTAAGTAACTGTGAAACATGAACATCAGGAATTGTAGTTAGACCTTGACTTCACACAATCACTCTCCCTATATTATGTGTCGCCAGCTGTGCACAGCTGGTCAACTTTGGAATTGTCTTTTGCAGCCTGTTCTTCCCTCTCCCTATAAGCTCCAATCCTCTAAAGTAGGGTTCTTAATTGAGGTTGCTCGTACTGGGGGTGTGAGATGGGTCTATTAGGGCTCCGAGGATGATGTCCTCAAACGTGGTCCATCGTTTTTGTAGTAGATAATAGTGTGGCTATATCATTTATAACCTTTGTGCAGGTGAGCACAATAATGAATTTTATATTCTGAGAGCCACTTTTAATTTAATGGGCTATATACACAATATTATATTATATGACATAAAATAGTATGTATATTTAGTTTTGTGGCGTGTTATGTTGAGTGAGGGCCAGCAGGCGCCAGCAGCTGAGTAAAAGTATTATTTTTTATGTTGCTAAGGGTAGAATTACTGCATTGGAAGGGCTCCCCCACACATAAACAGTCAACAAAAGCTAAAGCAAAATCATTCCCTCTGCTTCCGGAGTCTTGCGTGGGTAGGCTTATGGCTCGGAGTGTTGACGTGAGCCGAAGTGAGGTCTGTCGTGAGTGCTTATACTGTACATATCATAATTTATGTAGTCTCTCTTTGTGTGTGTTTGTGTGTGTGTGTCTGACTTTGGGCATAAGCTTTACAGTCCGTTTCCAAGGCCTAGTAATCCTCTTGCATACTGTACACTTTCACATGTGACCACTTCGGCTCACACACCCATCGTCCATATTGCATACATACTAGGGTTGTCTCATACTGGAACAGTGAATTTGTATTAGCAGCGGTGTTTTTACGACATGTCGATGGGTCTTCTGGTAGATCAGTAAAGTCTATTTTAATGAAATTTAAATCCTTAAATTGTTCCCTACCCCAGCCGGAATTCTAATCTGTGTCCATTAGGACTGCAGACCCTCTATCCAATCGGCCACAGCCTCCCCAGACCATGTGATTTTTCTCAGTTCCAATAAGCAGTTGCAGTGATAGGTGCATCCCTAAGGCATCTTACCCTCACATACATAACATATCTTTTATGTAATAATTCTTTATCATATAGCTTATAATTACAGTAATTAAAGTATTTGTTACAATTATTGTGTCTGGATTTGTCGTCAGAGTGTAAATGGAGAAAAAAAAAACGAAAGTGGAACGATGCTTATGGTCAATAATGGCTTTGCGTGCGTTACATCCATTGTGCATCCTTTGCAGTATCATGTTCTTGAATGCGATTTTGAAGCCATCAAAGCTAAATGAACATTTTCAGAACAAACTTGGTGGCAAGGATGCAGGGAAAAACATCACAACATTAAAGTGGAAACAAGCCAGGTTTGGCCTGCCGGCACATTGCCGATCTCTGGATTTTCATCAACAAATAAGCCTTTTTTACTTGTTTCTTATCAAGTTTCAACGTCAAAGAAAGCCATACAATTCGCGAGGAACCGATCAACCCATATGCACATGAAAAGACAAAGATTGTTCTTGGTAAGAAGGTAGAGAAAAAATACAAGTGCCCCTATCAAACGATATGATCGTAAAACCGAATTATCAACATGAGCCAGGATATTCGGGAGCAGGCTGTTGCTGATATTAATGTTTGTCTAGTAAAGATTATTCTACAAGTAGATGAATCAACAGATGCGTTAAACTTGTCTGCTACTGGTAGTGCCACTACGTAAAGGCCATAGACGTGGTTATTTTCTCTTCTGTCAGCCACTGAAAATAACTGCGCAAACTATAGATGTATTCAGTATGATAAAGGAATTCATCTTAAAACACCAGCTCCATGTCAACATGATTGGTTCGTCATGTACAGTATTAAAGGAGAACCAAATATGCTGGAGAACCGGTTAGATTTCGCAGATTAATGAAAAAAATGTCTAAACTGAAGATCAACCACTCTGTTCACTCGCATGCATTTGTAGCATGATTACTGCCTTGAAAACTATGGAAGAGTTTAGATACTTGTGTGAGATTTGCAAACATGATTCATGGTCATGGTTTGAATCATCGACTGTTTCAGATGTTTTGTGGGGAAATTGATTATGAAGATACTGCTCTTCTGTACCACACAGAAGTGAGGTGCCTGTCGCATTGTTGTGTGTAATCTCGTGTGTATGGATTGCAAGATGAAAGTCAACAGTTTCACCTTGGAAAGGGACAGGATTTGACTGAGTATTTTCATGCCCCTGAATTTGTTCAAAAGCTTGCATACTTGGCTGATATATTCACAGCATTCAGTGAGATCAATCATTCTCTGCAGGGAAGGGGACTAATTATCGCAACTGCAATCGAGAAAGCGGCTGCATTCAAAGAAAAACATGCTTTATGGATCAGACGAGTAAGGAAGAGAAATTAAGCTTTCCACATCGAGAAGAAATAGTCATGGCAGATGCTTCATTGCTATCTGACATTGTTTTAAATGTTCCTGAACATCAGCACAAGCTGTAAACATCACTATGTGGCTACTTTTCATGTGAAGAGTGGCAAGTCTGTGATAAATGGAGCAGGCACCATTTCCTTATAAATTTAGATGATACTAATAATGGTAGTGACATAAAGGAAGATCTCATTGATGTGAGAAGCACTCATGCTATCCTAATGGACTATACCAAGAGCCACCTGAAGCACTTCTGGGCTTCTCATCTGGAAACGTATCCTCTGTTAACAAAAAAGCCTCTCATTGTCCTGGTGCCATTCGCGACCACTTATTTCTGTGAATCTTGATTCTCGTGCCTGCTTCATATCAAAATTATGTGCAGAAATCGGTTGAATGCTCAGCATTACATGTGAAGAGTGCTCAGCACCAAGAGGCCAAAGGTTTGGTGCTTTTAACAGAGCATAAACATCAACAACAAGACACTGGGTTTGTACTGCAAGCATCTTCTCTAAAAACACACGATGCAATGAATATATGAATAGATGAATCATTGTAAGTAATGAATCAATTAGTTGTTAGTTATATAAAACTGTAAATAAACATTAAGGATACCTCTGAGAATAGTGTTATTCTTTCATGTAACTGACGTACGTGGTGTGAACACTGTATGGTACTTTCACAGGGGTGCAAACAAGAAAAAAAGTTATGAAGAACTGCTTTGAAGAGTGTGTGAAGTTGTTTACATTCATATACAGTTACACCATTCCATAAACCCTTTCTCAAAGAGTAGAGACCAGAGTTACGTTACTATACTACGTTTAATGGCATATGCCTCTTTATGGCATTACATGAACAGTAAACTTTGGACATTTGAGCTAATACCCGGAAGTCACGCCATCATCACTCCGCCTGGTGCATTAATCCCAGACAGACCATCTTTTCATACTAAACAGTCTAGACCAACATACCCATATCCCACACCAAGCCCTCTTCCTTCCATCATCTCCAGACATCACCTTCTGCTCCCCAAACCTCGCCCCCACTACATCATGGAGAGTGGTCAAAACCCTAGGCTCTGATCACCTCCCATTCATCATCACTACCAAAACAAGAATCACCCCATCTGGCCACAAACATACATTCACTAATTATAAGTGAGCCAACTGGGAGGCCTTTGTAACTGAAACAGAACAACATCTCGAAACACTAAACAGTACACCCATCAAAAACATCAACACCGCTGTGCACACTTTCAATACAATCATACAAAACGCAGACAAAAGACACATCCCTAGAGGCAACAGAAAGAGACACAACCCCAACTTCACACCAGAAATTCAAGGCCTCATCAGACAACGGGACACACTGCGACACTCCCCAAGACACCGTACAACAAATACAAGAACTAAACACTCAAATAAACAATAAAATATCAGAAGAGCAAACACTAAACTGGAAAAATTACCTCCAAACAATTGACCACAAACATCAGCAAACTCTACAAAACACTAAACAGCATCACACTTTCCAACAGCAACACCACACAATCACGCGCTGCCATCTCAACAACAGACACCATACCCTCAAACAAACAACAAGCTAACACTCTCATCAATCACTTTTCACAAGTCAGCCATCTAAACACCCATCCCGAAGACCGACGTATCATCCGACGTAAGGGACAGTTCCTTCCCCACCCAGACTACGCACCTTTCACTTACAACCAGACGAAGCACGTCATTAACAACCTCAAGCATTCATCTGCCTGTGGACCAGATAACATAAGCAACATTCACCTTAAACACCTAGGACCACAAGGCATACAAGCACTCACCAACATATCAAACTACAGCTACTCACACAACATAATACCCAACATCTGGAAGCATGGCAATATCATCACTATCCCCTAAACCCAACAAAGACCCCAAGTTACCCTCCTCACACCGCCCCATCACACTCCTCTGCACCCCATCTAAAGTCACTGAACGACTGGTACTACAACTAGTCACACCTCACATTCCCCTAGCCCAGTCACAACATGGCTTTAGGCCACTACACTCCACAAACACCCTTCTTACAGACCTTACACAGAGAGTTTTCGATGGCATGAATTCAGATAGGCCACCACACAGAACAATCCTAATCACAAAAGACATTAGCAAAGCTTTTGATGCCATCCCCCACCACAACCTCACAAACAAAATACTCAACACAAACATGCACAATTATACAAAAAGATGGCTGGCAAACTACTTAGCAGGCAGATGTGCACACGTAACATTTGCCGGTCAGTCTTCTAACATCAGAAACTTCACAAACGGCGTCCCCCAAGGATCTGTTTTGTCCCCTACACTCTTTAACCTATACATGCACGACATACCCACACCCCACACACCACAGATACACATAGTTTCCTATGCAGATGATATAACACTTACCTGTACGCACCAAAACGCAAACACAGCTGCACAAATCATCCAACCTTACCTCAACACACTACACGAATAGTTCACCACAAACAGGCTCAAAATAGCCCCAGCCAAATCTACAGTGACTCTTCTCACAAACTGGACAGCAGAATATAGTCATATCCCACACCTCACCATAAACAACACTCCCCTACCACACACACACACACACACACACACCAAAAATCCTTGGTGTAACATACAATACATCAATGTCATTTAAACAACACATCACAAACATTAAAAATAAAATAACACCAAGACTCAATGCCTTGAGGTCACTTGCCCATACAACATTCGGACACAACAATAAACCACCACCACAATATACAAACAATACATACGTTCAGTGATGAATTATGCAAGCCCTGCCTGGGCTTCAACCTCACCAAAACACACTACAACACTCTACAGACCATACAGAACAAGGCCCTAAATATAATCACAGGCTGCACAGCTACTACACCCACAGACCACCTACATCAAGAAACGAAAGTCCTCAAAGTCAAGGATCACCTAGACATGAGAGGAATCCAGTTTCTTGCTGCAGCCTCCACAAACCCACAACATCCACTACAGTACATGGCAGCACATCCACCCACACCAAGGAACATCAAAACAACACCCAGCACACGATACCATACACAAATACTGTCATCTCTCCCCCTTCGCCCACCTCAGACCAGCTTCCAGAAGCATATCCACACTCAGATCACTCGCCGCTCCATTCAGTTACTTAAAGACAACACACAGCTGCATGCACGGCCTCCTGACATCCACCCTTCTGAATCCTATCTTCCTCGTGAGGACAGGGTCCACCTGGCCAGGCTGAGATGTGGGCATCATCCAGCCCTCTTAAGCTACCAGAAGAGGCTGAATGACTCCGTCGCTGATGCCTGTCCAGGATGCAACACAGCACCCCATACTATTAAGCACATTATGGAAGACTGCATTGCACACAATCACTTACGCCAACAACACAACATACACTCTTTGAGAGCTCTGTGGGAAAGCCCGGTCTCAGCCATGGCCTTCCTAAGGGACTCGGGGCTGTTCGGCCAGATTGCCTAAGGAACAACTACTACTACTACCCCTTGTAAAGGATGGCCTATTTTAATTGTTTTGTCTTACAACTTTATATTGAATTTAGGAAAAGCTGTTTGTAGTGAATTAGTCAAAGGAGCGAAAAGTAACCCTCAATTACGAGAGTCTCTCCTCGATAGATGAAAATATCTCTTGGTTGCAAGCAAGAAACACGTAATCATACTAAAGCTGTTAGGTCTCAGATACTGTAGATGTATAGCGCTGATATGCTTAAAAACAAACAAAATAAATCTAGCTCAAATGCAGTCATTCTATGCACCAAACAAAAAGATAAATAACACAGCTCATATACGGCCATACTATCCACTAAACAACAAGTAAACAAGTATACTGTCTATCAGACAAACAGCTACGTAACAGAAGTATCCACGAAATAAAGAAATAAATAACACAACTCATATACGGATATACAATCCATAAAGAAAAAAATTACTCTACATCGAACGAACACGCAAATAACAATTCTATTTCAAACAAACAGATAAAGAACAATACTCCCCATAAAAGAAATAAATGAGCACTAACAGTTTTTATCAAAGAAACAGAGAAACAGCCACATCATTCATCAGACAAACAAATATACAACAATATTTTCCATCACACAAACAGATAATCAGCTACGTCATTCACCATATAAACAGATAAACAAAAGAATTTATGTACAACCATACTCAGAGAAGGAAGAGGTATATAACACATTTTGTCCCCAGCACGCGACACAGCTGTGAACTTGGCAGCGGTGCAGTTTGACGCAATTTCTGGCAATGATGTCTGAACTAATGAGTTATTGTCCGCGTAAATTAGCAAGTTATATTCAGTTACATCGACCCTGCAATTTGCCCTCGCCTGACAGCGTGAGTGGCAGGCCATCGGAAACACGCATCACTCGCCCTAGCATTTTGTGATATCACCAGCATCATAATTATCACTATCATCAACAGCAGTATCACTCTCCCTCACTCTGATCATCACCAGACCCATTAACAGTATCATCATAATCAATCTCCCGCATTATATACCATCACCTCCATAATGTTTATTACCACAATCATCAGCAGTACTATCTTAAAACGGACCACTCTCTCTCTCAGCATCGCAATCGTCACAGTATCATTATCACCACCGTCACCATAAAAACGGAACAGTCTCTCTCTCTCTCATTGTATGGATCATCATCATAAGCATAATTAGTTCTACCACCACCGGCATCATCGTCCTATCGTCATTATAAACAAGCACCATTCTCATTCTTACTTTTTTCACCATTATTATTACCACTATCATCAGCATTAATCATCATAAAACGGAACACTCTCTCCCTCACTTTTTATATCATCACCGTCGTCATTACCAATCATTAGCATCAGTGACAAAAACGTCTCTCTCTCTCTCTCTCTCTCTCTCTCTCCAGCTACCGTCTCCTTCCTTCCTTCTATTTTTTAAATCTCTTTACCTTTCCCTCGATCACATCACCCTCTTTCCTTCTAAACTCCATCTCCCTCGCCCACACCCCATCACTTTCCAACACCGTATTATGCCCATTCTGCCCATTCTCAATGTACTGTAATGGGAAAAGACGCAGCTGACAGAAAACGCCATCTATGTAACCACGGTTGAACATAAGTTTATCTGTTTTACGTTTCCCATAATTTTGCGCTCAGAATAATATCGCGAGGGAATTGTAAGAGATTGAATATGGGAGAGTACCGTACATGAGAGCAGTGCAGCTTGAAGGAGAGGCAGAAGAAAAACAAGTTTAGGGAAAATGTAAGACAGAGTATTAATCTGGGTGGAAAGACTAGAAGTAAAGAAAAAAAAAACAAGAACGAGGATGAGGGGGATATGACGGCAGCATATGATAATGATGATGATAATGATACTCATGCTGATGGTAGTACTGATGGATTTCTTGAACGAGAGGTTGGCCACTAAAGAGATTGAGGAACAAGATGGAAGAGTATGTGGAATAGTACTAATCTGGGTAGAACTGGTGAAAGTTGGAGGTCCAAGAGGTAGACTGAGGATGAGAGTGTGAGAGTCGGTTATGTGGGTGAAGAAGGTCAGGTAGACCAGTATGGAGACTGAATGACAGAATGGAAGAATATATGAACGAATATAAATGTGGGATGGATGTTTAGCAGTAGGAAGGGAATGCCACAGAGAGTTTGGGTAGCAAGGTTAACTAGAGTATGATAAGGGTAGGTGTTAATGATGATTATGAGCTGGAAGAAGGAAAGAAAATCGTCTAGAGAGAGTAGAACCACAATGTAAAAGACTTGCTCGAGCTGGAGAGGCTAATGATGGAGTCCCGCATACATAATAACCTTCATAACAATAGCGCGCCATGTGTAACTGACATACATTAACCCGTCACGTCCCAACGTTTTCCTCACCTCCGACATTCCCCAATCCCGATGTATTTTCGATTTTTTTTTTTTTTTGGCTAAAACCTCCGCTTTTGGTGAGAAACATCGAAAATTCATTGGGAAATTGCTCACCTGAGGTTTAATATACTCGATGCAGGTAGGAGTACCTCCTTACCTGACTGGGTTTTCCATCAGGCTGGCTGCAAAGAAAACGAGTTCTATGGGGGGGTAACTATTTCACACCACTCATAAACGGTATTTATTTATTTACTTGGTACGAGTTTATATGTAGTATGAGAGTATATTGGTTTTCAAGCAGTAATATAGGCATTATAAGCATTATTCCACTCACCTACTAAGCACCAAACCTGACCTTCTTTTGCCACATTACCTGATCATTATTTCTGACTGTTTCTTCTTCTAATGCTATGTAAACTTTGTCCTCCACATTGTCATCGATTGGGGAATCACTCTGGCCCTGAATATTTTTACTGGCCAGGTCACTGGTAACAGGTGCATTGCTGAGACAATGGAGTGAGGGGGGGGAGGGGGGAGGTTATGCGGTGTAAGGCATTGTCCCTGCTTGGCATCTTGTAGAGGAATAGAGGGAGGTGTCCCGTGTATATGTACGAAAAATCACGTGCGAAAATTGAAAATTGTGCAAATTAGGGACCTTGCAATTGCACGACGTACCAGTCCGTCGCCGGGACTGCCAAATGCAAAATGTTGCAACATACCCATACGTTGACGGGACGGGGCGGGTTAAATCCTACAAAACGCAAACCTGCCCTTCTGGAAAATTTCGGCAGCTACCAGACGATTTTATTAGCTTTTGCGGAGCTCTGTGACTGAAATAATGAATGAAGTAATAATAATACACCTCCTGTTGGAAAAGTTTATAGTAAGCCAAATAATACCAACAGGATATATGGAGAATACAATAGAGGCGTCATCGTACAGAGAGGATTAAACACAAGAAAATGGTGCAAAAATGCTGATAATAGTTTGTGAGGTGTTGCTGGTAATTGATGGTAACTGTATTTACCTTCTTTATTGCGAAGGGTCTCTCCTTGTCTGAATGCAATAGCTTGGGGATATTAAGAATATCATTCAAAAGACGTCATTGTATTGAAAATATTTGTGGTATTAGCCCCAGGATAGCATATTTATTCTTTTTTTGTACTGACCCTTGTATTCGGCATTTAGAAAAATTTCTAACTGGAGAAAGTTAGATGCATCTTTCATTACCCACCTCAGTACTAATGGGCTCATCTGTACTGGATATCACTTGGATGTGGAAAGAATAAAGATAAAAAGATGTCCTCTTATCGAAAATATTAATAATGATGGCGTCACACACATAATGGCCCTGGTAATTTTGGCCTGCCATGGGTAATTACTAAACCTGTAAATATAATACCTTTTGCATGAAGAAAATTATCACCTCGAGCACAAGGTGTCCTCTTTTCCAGGTGTGGTACTAGGTTTCTGCTGTGTGCCCCTGACAGATTCGCCTTAGTATGGCCCAAACACATTAAATGTCACACAGGAGAGATTCCAAATTTCCACCAATAATTGTGCTTGATGTACTGGGTGCCTTGAATGACAGGTTTGTGCTTTTGATACACCAGCTGTTGGCGCAGGTCGAGCATCCACATGAGTACACATACACATGGATATCTGATAAAATAAATCCATTGCAACAATGCATATATTCATGGTTCACTGTGTAAAGACAAAGGTATATTTAAAGTTTACAATATAAAGTTCCAAACAAGACATTATAAAAGCAACTTGGCACATAAGAAACAAAACTTAGTGTCAGAGACAGATTCCTGTGTAGCATCCGCCAGTCTTCTTATCATCTAGATAATATTATTGTTTATCTCGACCTCTATCTATCCTCAGGTCACGCCCCAATGACTGCTAATCTCTGTTTTACACCTGATGTACATCAGCTTGTCTCGAGAGTCGCAGTGCCGGGAGACCATGGTTAAATTTTGGGGTGGATCCGGATCCTATATCCATGGATCCAGATTCGGATAATTTTTAATGGCAATGGCATTGGCGAAGGTATGCGCACTCTGAGCGCTATCTGGTTGTTATTATTATCACTTTTTCAGGTAAAACTAAATAATTTTATTCAGCCGACAAGAATCTACCAAATTCAAAGAGTTTTGAAAGCGCAGAGAATTCGTGGACAGACAGTGTCCCCATTACCCCTGGCAACACACTACAGAAGTTTAGTTATGCCTATTTGCACCATGATGACATGTTTATATTATTTTTGCTGCCGTCAGCATTTATTATTTAGATAAGGGAAGATCTCTTGTAGTGAAGGTTAATGAAAACAATCTCCACTGACCCCTTTAGTGCAATGAGGCCTCTCTCTCTCTCTCTCTCTCTCTCTCTCTCTCTTGCAAGGATCAGTCGATTTTTCAATTTATGTGAAGCCTTCTGTAATGAAAATGTTTTTACCTCTGCCAAAGAGGTTATGTTTTGCACCGCGTTTGCTACTTTGTGTGGTTGGTTAGTTGGTTGTTAGCCGGATTCTTCAAAAAGTTATGGGCGGATTTTGATAAAACTTTGCGGAAGTGTTGACCATGGGCCAAGGAAGAAATGATTAAATTTGGGGGCTGATCCGGATTCGAATCCTGAGTATCCCGCACAATATCTCCTGAAGTTCACAATGAATTTCAATGAAATTTTGTGGAAAGATGGGCCTTGGATCAAGAAAGAATTGATTAAATTTGGGGGAGGATCTAGATCCAGATTAGGATCCTGTATCGACGGATCAGGATCCGGGATCACTGAAAAACTTATGAACGAATTTTCATGAAATTTTGTGGAATGGTGCGCCATGAGCCAAGGAAGAATTGATTATATTTGGGAGCGGATCTGGATCCTTTTTTATGACAACTGCATTGGCTGAGGTATGCGCTTTCTGAGCGCTTTCTTGTTGACAGTATAATTAAGGGAAGTGGGTTTTCTGATTACTGCCCGAAGCATGATCCAGAGAGAGGTGATTCAGAAAATAAATCTAACCTACAGTATTTTAACCCAAATCTAGGCATCTTGAATTTGTCTTTCTCTCCGTTCTCATCTTGAAAAGGGCAAATTTTCCTTTCTTTCCACCCTGGGTTTTGTTTCTTCCTATCGACGACCTCGCCTCTATGGGCAAATCACCTTTTTTCATGTCGTCTAAATACATACATATATACATGCGTACAATATATATATATATATATATATATATATATATATATATATATATATATATATATGCGTGTGTGTGTGTGTGTACATATATATTCAATACACTGGTTGATTATGGGTATCATAATCTCGCTTACTCCAAACATTTCTATTCAGCTGAGAGAATCCCTTCACAACCATTAATTTTGGTAAAAAGCTTATCTCTCTAACCCTTTCAGTGCAATGCTCTGCGTCGATTGAGTTTGCGTCAATCAGACCTACTACGCTAGGTTCAATCCCACTCAGAGTCGAAAAGTTAAGAAGGTAAGTCCGTGTGTCTTTTAAGTTTGTTTTTTCTTTGATTGCATTCTTGTGTGACGTATCTAAACTACAGCATGTACAGTACAAAGACAACCACTTCTGCGTCAAAGTTCCACATGCACTTCTCAGTCTGTACTCCAAATGCTTCCCATGCTTGTACTCAGTCCGTTCGCTCTACCTTCCTGTAGCTTGAATTTGGTTCCGTTATCTTTATATATATATATATATATATATATATATATATATATATATATATATATATATATATATACTACCGATCCATCAACTCCCATAGTCTTTTTCGAGGGTAAACTCTGGAATGTCAGCTGGCAAATAACCACCTCAATAAATCCTGTATTCCTCTGCCTGGTATGCTTCGGCGTGGACATTCTTCATCCACTGGTCCCCTCGCTCTCGCAGAATAAAAGTACAGTTCACCATTTTGTTCTCTGGAATAGCTCGAACTTTTATTTTAACCAAATTTTTGTGCGTGGGGAACGAGCATAGGGTTGATATGTACTAGTTTTTGTCTCCATGCCTATCTATGCGTGTATCGATTTATCTTTCTATATATGTCTGTCTGTATGTCTACCTGCTCCTCTATCTGTCTGTCTGTCTGCCTGTCTGTTTGTCTGTCTGTCTGTCTGTCTGTCTGTCTGTCTGTCTGTCTCTCTCTCTCTCTCTCTCTCTCTCTCTCTCTCTCTCTCTCTATTTATCTATCTATCTCTTTCCCCCTCTTCCATTTGGTTCCACTATTCCATTTGTTTTTTTTGCTTCCATCAGTTCGTCATCCATATATTTTTTTTTTTGATGGCCTTCGATATATTTCTCTTTATTTCATTCTAAATTTTGTGAATGTCCTTCTGATTTTTTTTGTTTTTTGCACGCGTCATTCGAGTCTATCTGTCCTTTGCTTTTTATATCCTTACAATGCCCTGCTCTTGCCTTGCACTTCAGAATCTGGTCAATGAACCC
Source organism: Coenobita brevimanus (assembly GCF_032717465.1). Classification (NCBI taxonomy): domain Eukaryota; kingdom Metazoa; phylum Arthropoda; class Malacostraca; order Decapoda; family Coenobitidae; genus Coenobita; species Coenobita brevimanus. The sequence continues at coordinate 30,136,458 of NC_136957.1, read as the reverse complement.
TGAGGACCAACAAACCCCTCTTGCGGGCCACACACCTTCAAACTTTATTTTTATTAGGGCTACGCTGCCGAAGAAAGAGAAAGTATTCAGTTTTGCTAGGGACGTGAGCTCATGCATGTGCGTGTGTGCGCACGCCCGCGAACACAGTAACTTAGTCTTTCTTCGACCATATTTTTGGAGGTGTACGAGGTCAGCTTGGGGGTCACTGGACTGGGTCAGAGTTTGATCAGGGAAGGTCAGCTAAAACTGTTTATTTCTGTTTTACACTAAACATGGTGGAAGGGTTGAGAGTAACGCAGGATTATTGGGGTTCGGTTTTGAGAACAACCAGCTAAAGGTCAAGATCACAAGGAAGGTCAAAGGTCAAGCTGTGTGTGTGTGTGTGTGTGTGTGTGTGTGTGTGTGTGTGTGTGTGTGTGTGTGTGTGTGTGTGAAGAAAATATTTACAGATCTTCTGATCCAAGCTGGATCACACATGGTGGAGGGATCGCGGATCAGCTAAAGGAGTTGACTTACTATTTTTGAAAACAACAAACCAAAGGTCAAGGTCCCCGGTAAGGTCAGCATAAGAAGTTTTTATCCAATTTACACCAAACTCAGTGGAAGACTATTGAGTAAGGTATGTATAAAGTAACTTTGATATTGAGACCAATTAGTCAAAAGTCAAAGCCCTTAGGAAAGGTCAAAATTCAAAGTCACACGACAGGGTCAACTTCAATAATTATATCTGATTTGGACCAATTTCCATGGAAGTGCTAAGGGTCAGGCCGAAATGAATGCTATTCTTTTTAAAGAGCACTCGGTCGAAGGTCAAGGTCACAGGGCAAAGTGAAATGCTTGGACCATATACCGTTTAGTGAGAATGGGCTTTGCTCTATTTGAGTGCTGCTTGTTTATTATATTTATTTTTTCCCCTCTGCCGTCTGGGTCATGTACTTTGCTATTATCTCATTCTCTTTCTGTCTGTCTGACTACCTCTTGGTCAATATTATCAAGGGAAAACCTGTTGACTGGAGTTACACAATATGTGAAACAAAAATTCGGGCCCTCCTGGGGAACAAGTGAAAATAGAACAAGGTAAATCCGGTAGATGCAGCTGCCTTGTTACAGGTATGTGCTCTATAAGTGCTCTGGCCATTTGGATGCCTTTTCATTTTACATTTTTAAGGGAATATTATTGTTCATGTTGGTAATGTTGCTTTATTTTTTATTTTAATTTCTTATGTATACTATATTTACTTCGATTTTCTCTGTTTATTTTGATTATTTTGCCTTAGTACTTTATGTCCTTTCCAATTTAAATTTCCGAAGTGCAATATATTTACCCTACATTTTAGGTTTATTTTTATTTTTGTTTCTCATGTCCTTTTATTTCCTTTATTTGCTATATTTCTTTCTTAAGTACACAATACGTACCTCGCCAGTAAAGCCAAACGGAGGTTATGTATTCGCCTGTGTCTGTTTGCCTGTTTGTGTACAAGATATCTCAATATGTTGACATCGAATTTTCATTAAATCTGGTGGATACGTGTGCAGTGGGTCAAGGTAAAGCCTGTTACTTTAACAGGGCAGAATAGGACCGTAGAATTACCAGACTATGTGAAACACTAAAGTATTCGTCTGGAAGGAAAGAGGAATTACACCAGTAAATCATTATATTTATTGACGTTGGTGGAAGCATGCGCTCTGAATGCTTTCTGTTATGAAGCTTTGTTAGTCTGTCTTTCTTCAGACCCTGTGCTTACCTTCTTTCCTATATTTTCCCTATTTAACTTCTCATCTCACCATCATCCAACACAACTGCCTGTAAAAGGTGGTTTCAGCAAATGAATCAACAGGTATTCTTCTCCCTAAGTAACAGTCAGTCTCTCTCTCTCCCTCCCTCTCTCTCTCTCTCTCTCTCTCTCTCATTTTTCAATAGTGCTACTTTTTTATATAACCTCTCTCAATACGCTTCTTGTCTTTCTTCCGCTCCACTTTTCCTTCTTCCCTGGTCTTCATTGAACATGTCCTCTCTCTTGCTTCCTCATTTTTCCTCTTTCTCGGCTTTTTTATCTCTTTTTATTCCTCGCTTCTTCTATTTTCTCTCCCTCCTCCTTTCTCTTCATTCCTTCCTTTCCCTGTTCTTTCCTTCTAATTTCTTATATTCCTTTCCATTCTCTTCTCTCCGTCCCTCTTGTCCTTTTCTCCTCCTTTCCCACATTTTCTCTCATTTTCCTTTCTCATTTTCCTTCTGTTTTATCTTTCTTTTTATGTCTCTCTTGTCATTTCATTTTCCATCTCTTCTTTTTCAACTGCCCCCAACTCGCTTCTGTCATGTTCTATAATTTCTTCCCACCTTTTCTCGTCTCTACTCTGTCAATCACTATATATTATTTTCAGTCCTTTCCTCGCACTAATTCGCTAGCATATTTTAGTGTCACTCCAACAGATAACCATATTGCTGACGGATATGGGATCTGTTATCTGTATTACTATGTGCTCCGTTCCTCCCATGCCTCTTTCTCCCCATTTCCTCTCTGTCCAATCCTTTCTTTCATTTCTTCCTTTTCCCTCTTCTTTATTCCTACGTCCTCTGTTTTTCCTTCCTGTATCTTATATTTTTCTTCATCAATTCTCGTTCCCTCTCTTATCCCTCTCCTCCTCTTACTTCAGTATATATTTAATGCTTTTTTTCCACCTCAGCTGTCTTTCTCTCCAATCATGGTCCTGCTTTCCTCCCATCCCCCCCCTCCCTCTCTCTCTCTCTCCCCCACACACACACACTCCACGATCCAACCTTTCCTTTGGAGACTTGTTCTTATGTTCTTTACAGTATATTGCAGTCTGCCTCTTACCTGATTGGCAATTTATCTATCTGACTGTCCACCAATCTGCCTGTGTACCCACGTATTTGTCTTGGCATTATTCTTCTGTATATTAATTATGCAAATACTCGACTTTTCCACATACTTATTAATCTATACATCCTTCATCCCCTCATATCAGTTGCCGGAAGCCCAGGCCTACAGTCCAGGGTGACTGCAACATAAACGCCTCCAAGCCTATATTTCACGACTCATCATTCTCTCTTACCATTCTTAGTCTCCCTACCTCATAAATACCATTGCATGTTAGATCCTCGTTTTCTCAGTCTTCCTCACCACATTCTCTCATCGACTTTGTTTCTCCCTTTGTTAACCTTCCAACAGATTCAAAATCATTCTGTTCACATTTCTTACTGATTTTCTATCTATCTATTGCCAGACGCCTCAATCCCCTTTGGGGTGGCCACAAACAAATCGCCTCCAAGTCGCCCTGTCCCCCGCCATTTCACTGCCCTGCTCCCAACTCACACACCCCTCTCTCATATACCTCTCCACCCCATCCCTCCATCTCATCCTCGGCCTCCCCCTCCCTCTTCCCCCCTCCACCTCACTCACATACACTCTCTTTTATTTCTATATATTATTTAGTGACTTCTACCGCGCTTTCGTTCCTCCTCTCAACATTTCCCACGACTTTGCTTCATTCTTTTTCTTAAACCCCCACCTCATTCACGTTTTCCTTTTCTCATGCTCCTAGGGACTTCACTTCCCTCCCTTTATAAACTCTGAGCTTCATTCTTGGTTTCTCTGTCGACATTCATACAGCCCTTGCATTTCTCTCTGTTGTGATTCAGCTTCATGCTCGGTCTGCCTCTCCACGTCCTCCCACAAAGACTGCTCTTGTGCATTCTTTAATAAATTTCCATCTCGTTGTCGTAATTCCTTTCGTCTCTGTCCTCTCGTTTCACTCGCCAACAAGCCTGTCTTCTACACACTTTTTTTGGCTTTTTATTTTCAGTGTGTTTCGTAATGCTGATACCTTGGTTGCGGTTATAATATTTTATCCTATTATTCCTGGGATGTCTTTCAGCCCAAATGTAACATCTTGTTTTAAGTCTGTATGCCAACTGTGTCCAAGGCAGTAAAAGAATTAATTCAGACGTTTTCTATTTCTTCTTATACATACATATATATATATATATATATATATATATATATATATATATATATATATATATATATATATATATATATATATATATATATATATATATATATATATATATATATATATATATATATATATATATTTAAATATTGCGTTCTGACTAAAATGTTTCTTTATTCTTAAAACAATATTCTAATGTTGAGCTGAATATAATACCCAATGCCAGCCATAATAGCTAAATTGCTAACCATTTGTGCATCTTTTACGCCACTCAGATTTTTTTTTTTTTTTTACGGAATACGATTTTCTCAAGAATTTCATAGTTCTGCTACGATTGATCATAGATGAATAACTCGCTGATATAAAATTTAAAAACGCGGTTTGCTGTTCAGAGTATGAGTTCTTTCCAGGTACTGGCAAAAGTCAGAGGAAAGAAGCCCGATTTACGGCACAAAATCTTGATTTCTCCACATTTTTGCCCGCCAAATTCTTCCAAAGCACTGACTTTAAAAGACAAAATTCAGTTATTCTTCACATGTCAGAGTCAACGGTATAATTTCTTGTTAGCTATTATAGAAAAAAAAAATCACAATGCATCTGTAGCAGCAAAAAGTTTCAAATTTGTTTGGTATGGGGAACGAATTCCGTGCATTTTAAAGTCTGTACCACTGATCATTTTGTAAAGGGATATCACTTGTCCGTGCATTTCTGGTGACTTTTTACATAGATATTACCCGCAATTGTGTTGAATATATATAAATTTTAAGCTCTCATGTGTGAGTATGTGGGCGTTGGATGAGGGGAAGGGATGCTTATAACATGCATTTCATGTAAAAAAGGAAAAGTCAGTGGCTCTTCATCTCATCATCTCCACCCCTCTCACCGCCTCCTTTCAGGCCGTCTTTCTTCGTAGTTGTGTTAAATCACCCTCTGCTTCATCTCTGGATACAGTTCTGTTAAATACATTTAATGTTTAACATCCAAATTACGGCGGCTATACAGGACCCGTCTAGCTATACTGTCTCAATCCTTTTCTTTCTAGCTCATTAATGCAATGTCTGATCTGTAATCTTATTTCTTCACGTACAGGTGGCAACATATGAACCTAGGACAGCATCAGTATGGAGCAGAGGTCTAGCAGTTGGCACACTAGGCAACCTTGACAATCACATATTCATTGAAGGCACTGACATGAGTGAACAGGGGAGTCAAATATTAGTTGAAATGACTAAGTAACTGTGATACATGAACATCAGGAATTGAAGTTAGACCCCGACTTCACACAATCACTCTCCCAAGATTATGTGTCGCCAACTGTGCACAACCGGTCAACTCTGGAATTGTCGTTTACAGCCTGCTCTTCCCTTTGCCTATGACCTCCAATCCTCTAAAGTAGGGTTCGTAATCGAGGTTGTGCGTACCCCTTGGGGGTAGGAGATGGGTCTGTTAGGGGTAAGAGGATGCTGTCTTCAAACGTGGTCCACTATTTAGTAGTATATAATAAAGTGAGGCTATATCATTTATAACCTTTGTGATTCAGCTCAGCACAACAATGAATTTTATGATTTGAGAGCCACTTTTAATTTAATGGGCTATATACACAATATTATATAATATAACTTAAAATGGTATGTATATTTAGTTTTGTGGCGTGTTATGTTGAGTGAGGGACAGCAGGCGCTAACAGCTGCATTCAAGCAGGCGTTTTTTGTTGCGTGGGGTAAAATTACTGCATTGGAAGGGCTCCTCCACACATAAGCAGTCGACAAAAACTAAACCAAAATCATTCCCTCTACCTCCGGATTGTTGAGTGGGTAGGCCTGTGGCTCAGAGTGTTGACATGAGCCGAAGTGAGGTCTGTCGCAAGTGCTTATACATACCATATGTTATCTCTCTCTCTTTGTTTGTGTGTGTGTCTGACTTTGGGCATAAGCTTCACAGTCAGTTTCCAAGGCCCAGCAGTCCTCATGCATACTATACACTTCCACATGTGACCACTTTGGAACAAACACCCAACGTCCATATTGCATACATACTAGCACTGTCTCTCACTGGACTTGAGAATTTGTATTAGCAGCAGAGTTTTTACATGTCGGTGGGTCTTCTGGTAGATCAGTAAAGTTTGCTTTAATAAAGTTTAAATCTTTAACCCAAGGTGTCCCAATAACGTATGGATACGTTGCAACTTTTGTCACGGTGAATCCCGATAATGTATCCATATGTTTTGCAATTGCAAGGTCCGTCATTTCCACAATTTTCAAATTTTGCTCGTGATTTTTGGTACGCAGGCACAGGACACCTTCCTCTACCTACCGTCAGGTGGGTAAGCGTGACCTACCTCCCCCTCCACACGTCATTGTTTCAGCAACTCAGCTGTTAGCAGCGACCTGGCCAGTAAAGACATGTCGCGCCACGGTACGAAATTCAAAGCGAGAGTGATTCCCCAATCGATGACAATGTGGAGGACAAATATTACTTGGCGCCAAAGGAAGAAACAAGTGGAAGCGATGAGGAGATAATGTCACCAAGGAAGCTGCGGTATGTTGATGTGTTTAATGAATGAAACAACGCTTATATTGCCTATACTATTGTATGAAAACCAATATATTCTTGTACTATAAATAAATTCGTATGAAATGAACAAATATCTACCTATTCTGAGTGGTTTGCAATAGTTACCACTGCATAGTAAACGCGACACTCGCAGCACGGCTCCAGAGAACATGGTACAAGGTACTTAAAGGGTCACCTATTTAGACCACTTCTATGCTCAGGTGAGCACTCTTGGAGGCATTTTCCAGAGTTTCTCATAAAAAGCGGTGGCATTAGCCAAAAAAAACTTTTTCGAAAATCTGCCAGGATTGAGGAGGGGGGGGGGGAGTCAGTGGTGAAAAATTGGTCGGGACACAGCGGGATAAACTGTTCCCTACCCTAGCCGGAATTCTAATCTGTCCATTAGCACTGCAGACCACCTCTATCTAATTGGCCACAGCCTGCCCAGACCATGTCACTTTTCTCAGCTTCTATATGCACTTGCAGTGCCATGTGCATCACTAAGACACCCTCACATACAAAACATATCTTTTATGCAATAATTTATTATCATTTGGTTTGTTATTACAATACTTAAATTATCTGTTATATTTATTTTATCTAGATTTGTCGTCAGAGTGTAAAGAAAAAAAAAGAAAGTGGAACGATGATTATGATCAATAATGGCTTCACGTGCGTTATATCCACTGTGTATCCATTGCAGTATCATGTCCTCGAATGTAATTTTGAAGCCATCAAAGTTAAATGAACATTTCCAGAAAAAACATGGTGACAAGGATGGAGGGAAAACATCACAATATTAAAGATCAAACAAGCCAGGTTTGACCTTCCAACACATTGCCAATCTATTAATTTTCATCAACAAAGAAGTCTCTTTTACTTGTTTCTTATCAAGTTACAATGTCAGAGAAAGATATACAATTGGCGAGGAACTGATCAATCCATATGCACATGAAATGACAAAGATTGTTCTTGGTAAGAAGGCAGAGAAAAAAAAAAACATCAAATGATGTGATCATAAAACCGAATTATCAACATAAGCCAGGTTATTCTGGAGCATGTTATTGCTGATATTAATGTTTCTCCAGTAAAGATCATTCTACAAGTGGATGAATCAACAGATGCATCAAACTTGTCAGCTATTGGTAGTGCCACTACTTAAATGACAAAGACGTGATTGTTTACTCTTAGCCACGTAAGATAAATGCACAAACTATAGATGTCTTCATCATGATAAAGGAATAATCTTAAAACACCGGCTCCATGTTAACATGATTGGTTCGCCATGTACAGTATTAAAGGGGCACCAAACATGCTGGAGAACCACTTAGATTTCGCTGCATTAATGACAAAAATTTCTAAACTGAAGATCAACCACTCCCTTCTTCACCACCATGAGTTCGTAGCATGATTATTGCCCCGAAATCTAAGGAAGATTATAGATGCTTGGGTGAGATTTGTGAACATGATTCGTGGTCATGGTTTGAATCATCGACTGTTTGAGGTGTTTTGGGAGAAAATTGAGTATTAAGATACTGTTGTTTTGTACGACACAGAAGAGAGGTACCTGTCTCATTTTTTTTAATTTATTTTTTTTTTATGCGAGAAAGAAGGAACCAAAGGCCATGAGCCCGGAGTAACAGTTCCCTCCAAGAGAAAAACAAAATGCAATAGAGAGCCAAAATCAAGATCCGATCATTTTCAGATGCCTGGACACACTGCGTTTGAAAGACTGGAGATCATAGGCAACAGGAAATACAGACAGAGGGAGACAGTTCCAGAGCTGACCTGTTGCATAAATGAAAGACTGGGAGTAACGGTTAACTCTTGCATTAGAGAGTTGGACAGAAAAGGGATGAGAGTTTGCTGCCAGATGGGTGCTACGCGCCCATCGTAGAGGTGGAGGAATGCACGCAGACAGTTCAGAGGAGCAGTGACCATTAAAGTAGCGATAGAAAAGAGATAAAGATGCAATAGTGCGGCGAAGAGACAGAGGTGAAGGGAGTCAGTAAGAGGAGGAGAGTTAATGAGATGAAAAGCCTTTGACTCCACCCTATTGAGAAGAGCTGTATGTGGGGAGCCTCCCCACACATGAGAGTTGTACTCCACACAGGGGCGGATAAAACCCCTGCATAGAGTCAACAATTGTGCAGGGGTAAAGAAAGAGCGGAGTCGGCTTAGCACACCCAATCTCTTGGAAGCAGATTTTACAAGAGATGTAATATGATCTTTCCAAGATAAGTCCAGAGTAAATGAAACCCCAAGCATGTTCAAGGATGATGCAGGATTAAGCTGAATATTATTAAACATTAGTGGGTATACCTGTGGAAGATTTTGTCTGGTTGATAGGTGTAAGAACTGAGTCTTAGATGCATTAAAGACGACCATATTATTTTTAACCCCAGTCAGAGATACGAGCCAAGTCAGACATTAGGTGTGCCATAGCCTCATCCCTTGTTTGTTGAAGTAACTGTTGAGATGGGCGTTGCGGGAACCGAATGGAAAGGTGAAGGGTGGAGTCATCAGCGTATGAGTGGATAGGGTTAGATGTACAGCTTAGAAGGTCATTGATGAATAAAAGGAAGAGAGTTGGTGATAGGACAGAGCCTTGAGGAACACCACTGTTGATAGATCTAGTAGAAGAACGATGGCCGTCTACAACAGCGGCTATAGAACGACCAGAAAGGAAGGTAGAGATGAAGGCACAGATAGAAGGATAGAAACCGTAGGAGGGCAGTTTGGAAATTAAAGATTTATGCCAGACTCGATCGAAAGCCTTTGAGATGTCAAGTGCAATGGCAAAGCTTTCGCCAAAGTCCCGAAAGGAGGATGACCAGGAGTCTGAAAGGTAGGTGAGAAGATCGCCAGTGGAGCGTCCCTGACGGAACCCATACTGACGATCGGAAAGAAGGTTGTGATAGGAAAGATGCCTTAAAATTTTTCTATTAAGAATTGACTCAAAAACTTTTGAAATACAGGACGTTAAAGCAATTGGACGATAGTTGGAGGGTTGGGAGTGGTCACCCTTCTTTGGGACTGGCTGAATGAGAGCAAACTTCCAGCAAGAAGGAAAGGTACAAGTTGACAGACAAAGGCGAAAGAGTTTGCCTAGGCAGGGTGTAAGCACAGAAGCACAGTTCTTGAGAACAACAGGAGGGACCCCATCAGGCCCATATGCCTTGTTAGTACTGAGGCCAGTGATGGCAGAAAATAGATCCAATGAAGAAATTTTAATGTCAGCCATGAGGAAGTCAGAGGGGGGAAGTGATGGAGGAACAGCACCGGAATCGTCTAAGGTGGAATTGGAGGAGAAAGTCTGTGCGAAGAGATCTGCTTTATCAGTAGAAGAAATAGCTACAGAACCATCAGAGTAGAAAAGAGGAGGGAAGGATGATGAGGTAAAGTTGTTAGAAAGATTTTTGACAAGGTGCCAGAAGGAGCGGGAAGAATTCGAGTTGGAGAGTTGAGAGCATTTAGTATGGATGAAATTATTTTTAGTAGAGCGAAGAACAGACTTAGCACGATTCCGGGCAGAAACGTAAAGATGATGTGATTCAGGGGTGGGTTGGCTCCGGTACCTTTTGTAGGCCTTCTCCTTGTTGCGGACAGCATTAGGACAAGCGTGATTAAACCAAGGCTTTCTTGCGTTAGTCAAAGGATATGAGAAAGGAATGTATGCTTCCATGCCCGAGAGAATAACCTCCGTAATGCGCAAGGCACACTCAGATGGCTCACGGCCATGGAAGCAATAATCATTCCATGGTCGTATGTTTCTCGTGTGTATTGATTGTGAGATGAAATTCAATAGTTTCTCTTTGAACAGGGACAGGACCTGACTGAATATTTTTATGTCCCTGAATTTGTTCAAATGCTTGCATACTTGGCTGATATATTCACAGCATTCTGTGAGATTAATCGCTCTCTGCAGGGAAGGGGACTCATTAATGCAGCTGTAAGTGAGAAAGGGGCTGCTTTCAAAGAAAAAACATGTTTTATGGATCAGACGTGTAAGGAAGGGAAATAAAGTTTTCCACATCTAGAACGAATAGTCATGGCAGATGCTTCCTTGCTATCTGACATTGTTTCAAATGTTCCCGAACATTAGCACAAGCTGTAAACATCACCCTGCGGCTACTTTTCATGTGGAGAGCTACAAGTTTGTAACAGATGGATCAGGCACCATCTCCTTATAAATTTAGAAGATACAAATTATGGTAGTGATATGAAGGAGGATCTCATCGATATGAGAAGCACTCATGCTATCCAAATGGACTTTACCAAGAGGCACCTGGAGCACTTCTGGGTTTCTTAGCTGGAAACGTATCCTGTTAACAAGAAAGGCTCTCGCTGTGCTGGTGCCATTCACAACTACTTATCTAGATTCTCGTGCCTGCTTCATATCAAAATTATTTGCAGAAATCGGTTGGATGCTCAGCACGACATGTGAGGAGCGCTCAGCACCAAGAGGCCAAGGTTTGGTGTGCTCAACAGAACATAAACATCAACAACAAGACACTGGGTTTGTACTGCAAGCATTATCTCTCAAAACACGCGATGTAACGAATATATGAATGGATGATTCATTGTTGGTAATGAATCATTTCGTTGTCAGTTATGTAAAACTGCAAATAAATATTAAAAACCAGATGGATCTGTTATTGGATATCTCTGAGAATAGTGTTGTTCTTTCATGAAACTGGCATACTTGGTGTGATCACTGTCCGGTACTTTCACAGGGGTGCAAACAGGAAAAAAAGTTATGAATAACTGCTTTGAAGTGTGCGTATAGTTCTCTATATTCATAAACAAAAAAACACCAGCCCCATACACCCCCTCTCATGGCGTAGAGACCAGAGTTACGTTACTAGAGTTAAATACGTTTAATGACATGTGCCTCTTTATGGCGTTACATGAACAGTAACTTTGGACATTTGAGCCTATACACGTAAGTCACGCCATCATCACTTCGGCCAGTGCATTAACCCCTTGAGTAGGATGACGTATTATATTTTTTTCGTCATACAACTTTATAATGAAGTTAAGAAAAGCCATTTGTAGTGAATAAGTCTGGGGAGTAAACAGTAACCCCTCAATTACGGGAGTCTCTCCTCGATAAATAAAAATATCTGTTGGTTGTAAGAATGAAAGAAACGCACAATCATAGTGAAGCTGTTAGGCCGCAGATGTATGTACAGCGCTGATAAGCTTTAGAAAATAACACCAGTTTAGCTCATATGAAGTCATACTGTCCACCAAACAAACAGATAAACAACACAACTCACTGAAAACAAGTAAACAACTAAACTACCATTCAGACAAACAGATACGTAACAATATTATCCACCAAACAGATAAATAACACAATGCATATACACCCATGCAATCCATAAAAGAAAGTCTACATCATACGAACATGTAAATAACAATTCTATTTCAAACAAACAGATAAAGAACAATACTACCCATCAAAGAAATAAATGAACACCAACAGTTTTCATCAAAGAAACAGATAAACAGCCACATCATTCATCACACAAACAGATAAACAACAATGCTTTCCACCACACAAACAGATAATCAGCTACATCATTCACCACATAAACAGATAAACAGCAGAATCTGTGCACAACCATACTCAAACAGAGAAAGAAGAGGTAACACATTTTGTCCCCAGCACACGGCACAGCTGTGAACTTGGCGGCGGTGCAGTATGACGTAATATCTGGCGATGATATCTGAACTATTGGACAATTGGCCGTGAAAATTATCAAGTTATATTCAGTTACACCGACCCTGCATTTTGCCTTCACCTGACAGCGTGAGTGACATGCCATCGGAAACACGCATCACTCGCCCAAGCTATCTGTGACATCTCCAGCATCATAATTACCTATCATCAGCGTCAATAACTGTATCATCAACATCATCATTCTCCCTCATTATTTACCATCACCACCATCAGGAACATTACCACAATCGTCAGCAGCGCCATCTTAAAAACGACCACTCTCTCCCTCAGCATCACCATCGTCTTAGCATCACTAGCACAACCGTCACCATGAAAACAGAACGCTCTCTCCCTCATTCTATAAATCATCACCATAAGCATAATAAGCACTACCACCAACATCATCATCATCGTAGCGTCATTATAAACAAGCACCATTCTCACTCTTACTTTTTTTCACCATCATCATTACCACTATTATCAGCATAATCATCACCAAACGAAGCACTCTCTCCCTCACTTTTTATGTCATCACAGTCATCATTACTACTCATCAGCACCAGCGACAAAAGCGTCTCTCTCTCTCTCTCTCTCTCTCTCTCTCTCTCTCTCTCCAGCTACCTCCTCCTTCCTTCCTCCGATTTTTCAAATTCACTTTACCTTTCCCTCGATCACACCACCCTCTTTCCTTCTAAACTCCATTTCCCTTGCCCACACCCCATCACTTTCCAACACTGTATTATGCCCATTCTCAATGTACTGTAATGGGAAAAGACGCAGCTGACAGAAAACGCCATCTATTTAACCACGGTTGAACATAAGTTTATCTGTTTATGTTTCCCATAATTTTGCGCTCAGAATAATATCGCGAGGGAATGGTAAGAGATTGAATATGGGAGAGAGTACATGAGAGCGGTGCAGCTTGAAGAAGGAAAGGAAGACGAAGAACAAGCTTAAGGAAAATGTAAGACAGAGTATTAATCTGGGTGGAAAGACTTCTATCTATCTGTCTATCTATAGCCCGACGCCGTAATCCCGCAAAGGATGGCCGCAGACTAAACGCCTCCAAGTCGCTCTATCACCCACCATTTGACCACCTTCCCCACAACTCACCCCTCCACTCATATACCTCTCAACTCCATCCCTCCACCTCATCTTCGGCGTTCCCCAAGGCTCAGTACTCGGACCGATACTTTTTATTATCTATATAAATGATACTGATGAGGGTCTAAATTGTAAAGTATCCAAATTTGCAGATGCTACTAAAACAACCAGTAAAGTCACTTCATAATTACAGTGGCAGCAGTTACAAAATGACCTTAATACTTTAGCAAGCTGGGCAGAAAAATGGCAAAATGAAATTCAACAAAGAAAAATGTAAAGTACTTCATATTGGAAGTAACAACGTCCATGCGAATTACAAAATGAACAATATCCAGTTATCAAGTACAGACAATGAAAAAGATCTTGGTGTGATAATATCAAATGAAATAAAACCAAGTAAGCAGTGTACCGAGGCGGTTAAAATTGCAAACAAGCTGGTGGGTTTTATTGGAAGAAATTTCGAGTTTAAATCGGAAAAAGTCATACTTGCCTTGTACAACTCGCTAGTGCGCCCCCTTCTTGAGTATTGTGTGCAATTCTGGTCCCCGTACTACAGAAAGGACATTGAAAAATTAGAGAAAATTCAACGAAGAATCACAAAAATGATACCACGACTTAGAAACAAACCATATGAGGAACGCCTTGAGGAACTTAAATTATTTAGCCTAACAAAGCGCAGGTTAAGAGGGGACCTTATTGAAGTTTTCAAAATCATGAAGGGATATGACAACTTAGACATGAATAAATATTTTGATATAGACCGGCCAAGTCAAACCAGAAGTAATGGCTACAAAATTATGGGAAAGTGATTCCAATCCCACGAAGCAAAATACTTCTTCTTTAACAGAGTTGTAAGTATCTGGAACCGATTACCCTCAGATACCGTGAACAGTATCTCAACTGAGATATTCAAAAACAAATTAGACAAGTATTTGCAAGAGAATCCTCGGCTGACTCTTTTTCTGTCCGAATAACTTGCTTTTATAGCTACGGTACATGTAAGTTCATGCTCCTTTTGTCTACAATACACCCCGTAAATAACGTACCCGTACATAGTGTTGCGTCACGTTATTATACATTTTTCAATTTATTCAGTGCAAACAAAGCAATATAAGCACAGATTAGGATCTGCACAGATAACCCTGAGTTAAGGGTCACTACTCTTACTTTCGACCTGTGATGGGCTGTGGATCACTGAGGGTCCCTGTTAGTCAAGCGACCACCATTGGGATTTTTTTTAATGAACAAGGGGTCACTGCTTCAGGATGAAACTTGTGTACTTGTCCCATATGGGAGAGTTCCTTGTCTCAGTGGAGTGAACAGAGCTAGGGCCTGATTTACTGCTGCCTACCTTAAAAGCGTCAGGCAAGGCTGTCGCACCACCCCTAAACATCCACACTGTGCAATCCCCTCGTGTCTACAGGACACCCCATAAACTTAACATAGCGCCACGTCACGTCATTATACATTTTTCGATTTACCCAAAGCAAATGAGGTAATATACAGTAAGCACAGATTAGGATCTGCACAGATAACCCTGAGTTAACGGTCACTACTCTTACTTTCGACCTGTGATGGGCTGTGGATCACTGAGGGTCCCTGTTAGTCAAGTGACCACCATCGGGATTTTTTTTAATGTACCAGGGGTCACTGCTTCAGGATGAAACTTGTGTACTTGTTCCACATGGGAGAGTTCCTTGTCTCAGTGGAGTGAACGGAGCTAGGGCCTGATTGACTGCTGCCTACCTAAAAAGTGCCAGGTAAGGCTGCCACACCACCCCTAAACATCTACTCTGTGCATTGCACATCCACACTGTGCACTGTGCAGTCCCCTTGTATCTAAGACACCCGTCTAATATATTTTTCAATCTCCCCAGTGCAAAGAAAGCAATATAAGTACAGATTAGAGTCTGCACAGATAACCCTGAGTTAATGGTCACTACTCTTACTTTCGACCTGTGATGGGCTGTGGATCACTGAGGGTCCCTGTTAGTCATGTGACCACCATCGGGATTTTTTTTAATGTACCAGGGGTGCTTCAGGATGAAACTTGTGTACTTGTCCGACATGGGAGAGTTCCTTGTCTCAGTGGAGCGAACGGAGCTAGGGCCTGATTGACTGCTGCCTACCTTAAAAGCGCCAGGCAAGGCTGCCGCACCATCCCTAAACAATCACACTGTGCAGTGTGTAGCTTCCATGTTATGTCCACAGACTTCCCATTAACTCAATGTACCGTTTATAATGCCATGCTGTAACTATTATTTTATTTGTTTACTTTCTCTTTCAGGTTACTCAGTCGGGTAGCTTATAGATATTCGTAAAGTATTATAGAATGTGACTTTTCCTTTCCAGTGTTTCCTATAAAATTTCCATGTCAGTTTTTCCATGCTGCATGGTGGTTTTTCTCACTTTTTCCTGGAGGGTTTGGTGGTGGGGGGAGCCTTCTTGCTTTACTATCCTTATCCTTCAGCATGTAGGGTTAGATCTTGTAGTCATAGTTTTCTCTGTAACAAGCAGCCTCGAAAGGACCATAAGGTCTGTTGCTGTTTGCTTTCCTGTGTGTGATCCTGTGTGTCTACCCCTCCCTCTCCCTCCCTCCACCTCACCTACATACACCCTCTTAGTCAGTCTTTCGTTCTCCATTCTCTTCACATGTCCAAACTTGACTTGAATAAAAAAAAAAAAAAGGAAAAAAAAAACAGGAACGAGGCTGAGGAGGATACGGCGGCAGCGTAGGCTAATGATGATGATATTGATACTCATGCTGATGGTGGTACTGATGGATTTCTTGAACGAGAGGCTGGCCAATAAAGAGATTGAGGAATAAGATGGAAGAGTATATGGAATAGTACTAATCTGAGTAGAACTGGTGAAAGAAGGAGGTCCAAGAGGTAGACTGAGGAACTAGACTGAATATGAGAGAGTATGAGAGTCGGTTATGTGGGTTAAGAAGGTCAGGTAGCCAGGATGGAGACTGTATGACAGAATGGAGGAATATAT
Organism: Coenobita brevimanus; assembly: GCF_032717465.1. Lineage (NCBI taxonomy): Eukaryota > Metazoa > Arthropoda > Malacostraca > Decapoda > Coenobitidae > Coenobita > Coenobita brevimanus. Next base: position 30,120,098 of record NC_136957.1, on the reverse strand, counting down.
GAATGAACATAAATGTGGGTTGGATGCTTAGAGGTAGGAAGGGAGTGCAATGGAGAGACTGAGTAACAAAGCTGACTAAAGTGTTATAAAAGTAGCTGTTAATGAAGATGATAAGCTGGAAGGAGAGGAAATCGTCTAGAGACAGTAGAATCAAAATACAAAAGACTTGCTATTGCTGAAGGGGCTAATGATAGAATCCCTCATATATAATAACCTTTATAACAACAGCAAGTCATAAGAAATTAACATACATTAACTCCTTCAAAACACAAACCACTCCTGGATTATTTCGGCTGCTACCAGACGATTTAATTAGGCTTTGCGGAGCTCTGTGCTAGTGAAATAATTTATGAAATTATAATATAACACCTCCAGTTGGAAAAGTTTATAGTAAGCCAAAAAATATCAGCAGGATATATGGAGAATACAATAGGAGCGTCATCGTACAGAAGGGATTATACACAAGAAAATGGTGTATAAATACTGATAATAGTTTGTGAGGTGCTGCTGGTAATTAATGGTAACTCCATTTACCCTCTTAATTACGAAGAGTCTCTCCTGATCTGAATACAACAGCTTGGAGATAGTAAGAAAATCATTTAAAAGACGAATTATATTGAAAGTGTTTGTGGCATTAATCCTATGATATTGTATTTTTTCTTATTTTGTACTGGCCCTTGTATTCGGAATTTAGACAAAAAGTCTAACTGGAGGAAGTTTGATGCATCTTTCATTACCCACCTCAGTAGTAATGAACACATCTGTACTGGATATAATCACCTGGATGTAGAAAGAATGAACATAGGAAAACGTTCCTTATTGAAAATATTAATAATGATGGCGCCACACACACAATGACCCTGATGATCTAGGCCTGCCATGGATAATTACCAAACTGGGAAATATAATACCTTCTGCATGAAAAAAAACATCTCAAGTAAATGTGTCCTCTTTTCCAGGTGTAGTACTGGGTGTCTGCTATGTGCCCCTGACAGACTTGCCTTAGTATAACCCAAACACATTGAATGTCACACATGAGAGATTAAAAATTTCCACTAAAAAAAAAGTGCCTCTTGTACTGCGTGGCTTGAAAGACAGGTTTGTGCTTTTGATTCGCCAGATGTGGCGAAGGTCGAACATCCACACGAGTACACATACACATGGATACCTGATGAAATAATATCCATAGTAACAAATCATATATTTATGATTCACTGTGTAAAAACAAAGGTTTGTTTAAGGTCTACGATTTAAAGGTCCAAACAAGATATTTTAGTGTCAGAGACAGATTCCTGTGTAGCATCCGCCACTCTTCTTATCATTTAGATATTTTTATTGTTCATCTGGACCCCTATCTATCCTCAGATCACTCTTCTGTATCTGTTGATCTCTGTATTCCACCTGATGTAAACAGTTTGTCTCGAGAGTCAGAATGCCGGGAGACCATACTGTACTGTATAGTCGTCAGCATACCAAGCCAACTCAGAAAACCTATTAGGTGGATGGAAGGCAGTACAGATGATTTCTTGCATATGCTGATTTCAGTATTGACTATGAATTTGTTGCAACTGTATGTAACTCACTGTACAAGTGCGGTGAGTCGCGTTGTTGTGAGGCTGTCATAGCCCATTGAGATCCAGCACTGAACAGGTGGGAGAGGCAGTTGTGGGGCGAGAATATCTCGACGGTGTTGAGCGCAATAAATCGGGGCTGGAATCTGTAAAAACCATCCTCACAGTATGTCCATTGATGAGGATTATTTTCAAGGACTATCTGGGTAAATCCGATATTGATGTTAATAACTACCATGCCATAACTATGATGCTTTCTTTTCGAGAAACCTTTTACTCCAAGAGAGGTGTGTGATCAGATAAAAAAAATAAATAAATAAACCAGATAAAGCATCTGGTATAGATGGGGTGTCATATGGACTCTTTAAGATGTTACCTTCAGTTGATTATGGTTGTAGTAACGTTATTAAACAAATCTTTATGTCTTGGAGTTATTCTTCCGCCTGGTGGTTTGGAAGAATTGCAGAGGAACAAGTATAATTGATGTAACTACAGTATAAAATTAATGACATGGTTGTGTGCTCGATTTCAAAGGTGGTTTGCTCTTTACCGTGAGCAGGTGGGGAATCAACCAGGACATCGTTGTACTGGGCACACTGTTGCCTTCTGCTTTTTGAAGGACATTGCTAAACAAAAGAAGGCCAAGTTGTTTGAAAGACTGACTGACTTCACACAAGCCTACGCTCGAGTGCGTGTAATGTTCTGTTAATGTAGTGGTACGCCTGGGATGTGGTGCAGTTATGTTTCTGGAGGGCGATTATGTTTATTTACTGTGTAAAGTGTGACACGGACAGCAGAGGTAACAACCACTGTAGGAGTCTGACAGGGGTCATGTCTCTTGTTTATACTATACTTGAACGACTTTGTTAAAAACTTAGGGAAGAATGGGGGATGGATGGATTCATGTCATGGCTACAAGTACTAATCATACTAATGTCTGTGGAGGTCACGGTGATGCTCTACCCTGCGTGCGACTATCAAACATAAACTCTCAATTCTTATGCAGTTTTACCATGAGTATGGCATGAATGTCACTGCAAAGGAAGTGTTTCTTTTTTTGCAATATACTGTAAAGAATATTATTTTAAATAGACAATGAATGGAGCAAGGAAATAAGGAAAAACAAGTCCATGTGCCTAAAGGCATCCAACACTCATAATATATTATAACAACTGGTTTTATATAAAAGTGGGTTAAATGTTTGTGGGAAGCAACTCCCAGGAAATGAATTCCAGAGAGTAGTAGTTCTGGGGATAAACGAATTTTGATAAGCTGAGGTTCTGCATTGTGGGGGAGAGAGTGTGAGTTCATGGGCGCTCCCAGTTGCCCTAGTATTTCGGGAGAAAATGTGAAGGGAACGCACAGTTGAAGCAAGTTCGTCAGAGCACTTAGGGTAAAAATATCGGTAAAATAATGTTAAAGATGCAACATCTCTACATACTGATGATGGAGGAAGGTCCTGCGTAATGGCAGAATTATTGGCTTTATTTGGAAATCTGTCCAACTGCCTCAGTGCAACTGCTCCACATCCACTCCAAAGTGGCGAACAGTATTCGATCTGAGAACTCACATGACTTTTGTATATTGTGGTCAACTGCTCGTCAGTGAAGATTTCACGAACTCTGTACAGAAGTCCCAATTTTTTAGAGGCATTTCTAACAAGGGATTTGACTTAAACTGTCCAGCTTAGGTTGGTGTTTAGTGTGACACCTAGGTTATCAATTGTAGTGAATATGGGACTACTGACATCATTCAAAATTATGTGGGAGTCTGAGGTATTCTTTCTGTTGGAGAAATTAATGTGCTTTTTGAATATTAAATGAGATAAGATTTGTTTGTCCCCATTGATTAATTTGAGAAAGGTCCTGGCTCAGAAAAATTGCTAAGTTTATTTGGGATTATTATTATTGGATTTTGTAAAGGAGGTACTAAATATGAAAGAACTATGAAGTGTCAAGTCATCAGCATAAGAGTGTATTGGGTTGTGAGTGACAGATAGGAGGTCATTTATATGAATGAGAAAGAGGGTTGGGGCCAAAACTGATCCCTGAGGTATGCCAGCATTTATGGAATGAAATTGGGAATAAATTCCATCTACCATAACCCACATTTTTCTATTATGAAGGTGGGAAGAACTTAGAGGAACTAGTGATGCAAGGCCATAATGTGACATCTTAGACAATATTTTGTTATAATTTTGGTTATTTAGTTGTTTATTATCTTGGCTATGAAGAAAGCTTGATTTAGAAAGACTGATAACAGTTTTGGCTTGGTTTCTTATATTACTATAATAGTTAAAGGTTTCTTTAGTTTTCGTCCTTGTATAATGTTATAGGTTATTGTTTTATGTTCTGTTGAACTAGCACAATTGTGGTCAGACCACTTAGGTAGAGTACACCTTTTTCTGTAACTCTGATGGGGAATGTATGTTTTCATGCTGACTTTAATGAAATCCTGTATGTGGCCCAATGTGGAATTTGCTTCTTGAGACAAAAAGGAGGTCCAAGGAACGTCCATGAAAACATTTTGGAGACCCTCCTAGTCTTCCCTGTCGTAGTGCCATTTAGTCACCACGACAGATTCAGAGCAGGAGGGTGTGGTAGGTGTCGAACTGGTGGCTTGTATCAGTGGTAGGTGTTGAACTGGTGGCTTGTATCAGTGGTAGGTATTGAACTGGTGGCTTGTACCAGACAACGGTCAGAGGATCCGAGGGGGGACTTCACTTCGACATTATAGTTATCTGAATTGGTTGTTAGAAACAAGTCCAGTAGGTGGGGATTTTGATCGGGATTGTATGGTACACGGGTAGGTTGATTGACTAACTGGGTGAGATTAAATGAGTCTGCAAATAGCTCGCAGTCAAGACCAGAGTCATCAGTTCTGGGTGAATAAGTGAGCCATTCAACATTATGAACAATTAAATCACCCAGGACAGTAATTTCTGATGCAGTATTAATTTTGAGGACACTTACTTATGAAGACACAGAGTCAAATAAACTCGGCACTGGGGGGGCATTAGGGGAACCATAAAGACAACAGAAATAATTTTACCAAAAGAATTTAATTTGTATATGGAATAATCGAAATAAGAACTACTAAATTTAGTAATCTTCTCCAGGGCAGTTTCTGATTTAGCAAGGCAACATACGCCTCCTTTGGGCCTGAAATTTTGAATCAAGATATAACCAGGAAAATTAAATCTAGCTAATCAGAGGTTGAGCTTACTTGAGTCTCTGCCAGAAACAGCAGATCTGGGGATCCAAACTGGAGGGAACTGTGAACAGAGTTGATTTTGGAGTGAAGCCCCCTAATATTGCAGCAGAAAATTTTTCAGCAATGACGAGCAGTTTTGGGGCGCTGTTACACTGAAGGTAGCACAGCCATTTGATGACGACAGGGAGGGCCCTGTTCAGATGACCCAGCCCTGCCGGTGGTGGTCATCTGAGAAGCCACCTCATATTATAAGAGCCGAGGAGACAGCGGTTGAAGCATTTAAAATACTCGTATTTATGCAGTGTATTTACTTGTGATGGATCAATATTTCCTGATATAAAAGTTCACGAGGAGAGTAGAACATCCAGGATACTAAAATTAGGTGTACTTTATTAACTCGCTGCATCCCGTTGACATATATATATGTCCACACGTTTTGTCACTGTCAGTCCCGTTGACATATATAAACATGCATCAATTGCAAGGTCCCTAATTTGCACAATTTTCAATTTTCGCATGTGATTTTTGGTACGTATACACGGGACACTTTCCTCTACAAGATGCAAGGCAGGGACAATGCCTTACCCTGCATGACCTCCCCCCCTCCCTGCATGCCATTGTCTCGGCAATTCACCTGTTACCAGTGACCTGGCCAGTAAAGACATGTCGTGCCACGGTACGAAATTCAGGGCCAGAGCGATTCCCCAATTGATGACAATGTGGAGGACAAAGTTTACATAGCATTAGAGGAAGAAACAGTCAGAAATGATGATCAGATAATGTCGCCAAAAAAGGTCAAGTATGTTGATGTGTTTGGTGAGTGAAACAATGCTTATATTGCCTATATTACTGTGTGAAAACCAACATACTCTCGTACTACATATAAATTCTTACCAAATAAATAAATAAATACCGTTTATGAGTGGTGAGGAATAGTTACCCTCCCATAGAACTCGTTTTCTTTGGAGCCAGCCTGATAGAAAACCCAGTAAGGTAAGGGGAACTGCTACCTGTATCGAGTATTTTAAACCTCAGGTGAGCAATTTCTCTATGAATTTTCGATGTTTCACACCAAAAGCAGAGGTTTGAGCCAAAATTTTTTTTTTCAAAATTGGTTGGGATTGGGGGGAATCAGTGGTGGAAAATCGGTCGGGACGGGGTGGGTTAAGGAATATAATGACATCCAATTTTATGTCAGGGAAAAGTTTTTTTATGCTGTACTGATGCCTTTCAGGATTAGGGGTGTCCTCATAGTTTTTATTAATTAGTACAATATTGGTCTGAAACAATTGCTCGGTATACGAAAAATTACTTCAAATGATTTGTCTTACACAGTGGTAGGGTACCCAGCAGTCCCTGGCTTAAGAAAAGCCAGTGGAGGTCATTTACACATACATGGGACAAGAGAGAAATTGTAAGTATGGATGACCCCTGCACTCAATGCTGTGAGGATTACACTCAGTGCTGGGACCCACACAAGTAGGTACAGCATTGTAGACTAATTAATGAAACATGTTTTATAATATGTTGATGGTGGTTTGCAGGCAATAATACAAAATATAGTTGCTTCTACTACACCTAGGAGAAAGATTTACAAGGAAATTAACCCAGACATTTCTGTCCATGAATATTGTACTATCCGTGATTGTGTGAATGAGCAGTAGCGCACTGCATTCATGTGCTTCCCAGGCGATGTCTATTCTATGGCCAAGGAGTTTGGCCCATCCCCAATCATATTCGCCAGCATCGAAAGAGTTTAATTCCGGTAATCATCTTCCCTCCGAGGAGAAGTCCAGCCCTGCAGCGAACCTTATTTGGACTGATATGGTTACTTGAGACTATACCTACGTGCATGTCGAAGGTATATTGTTATTGATGCACACTGGGTAAAAAAAAAAAGTAGCTTAGTGTGAGGGAATGGTGGTATCAGAAATGATCCGTATAGCTTGTGAAGTTTCAAGTTTAATCGATTATAATCTGAAAATGCATAAAATAATGATACTAACTGGCAATACCTGAAACTGGATGAATCACAAAATAGATGAGGTGACTGATTTTGCCCGACTGTAACCCTTCTTCAGTTCGAAACTGTTTTATTATTAAAATAAAAACTATCTATATCTGGGTATAGCTAATTCAACTATTTGAGTACATTCTGTCGCTATGAAACATACAAGTTTATTATTTGACACCATGGCAATTACACATGACTGCCTGCAATTACCAGGGTCGTTATACATTTTGCAATCATCATTAATTACTCTCCAATATTCGGGTCGGCGTCAGAGTTTTAGTTACGAGCTAAGTGCTTTAGTGCTTATCGTGGACTTTTGAGACTCTTTGGTAACCCTTCCTTGCCAGTATATTCTTATATGTGTCAAGCTGACACCTTTCCTGTGAAGGGTTCTCCCCTTACGTGCATTACTGCACATCGCCTGGTTTCAGTAACTTATTAAATATACTTTTCAATGTCTAAAATAAAGTGATCTTCTTTTGAATGAATAAATAGTCCAGTGGTAGGCAGATTTTAATCCAGGGTCAGTGTCAGAGAGATAACAACTTTGGTATCAGTATAATGCTCTGGCCGTGAAGGCTGTACATCCGTGGACTCTGGAGGCACTTTACCTCTTTCCTATGATTTCTGCATTTAGTGCTTTCTGTATTCGTACATTATCCATGGAAACTTTATGGATATCAAACTTGGAATACCAATGTTTTTCTTTTGTAACACTACACGTATGCCCACTTGAATCCACCTGCCTTTAAGTGATCTGTTACTGAGACATTTATTTTTTAGTAGAAAAACCTTAGGTCACATAGCATTCAGAAACACTGTAACTTAAAAAAGAAAAAAATCGATCAACAAGAAATCATCAGCCTGAAAATTAACATTATCAGAACACCACAGGTTCTTACTAACCTTCGCATATGGATCTTGGATTGATCGAATATCGGCAGTTGAAACGAAGTCGGAAGACCACAATTATGTACAGACGGAGGAGATTATTTACCCATGTCTGGCACCATAGAAAATTTATAGAAGACTCCTTCACTCACGCTGTGAGGATTGCAATGATGGAACCCACACGAGTAGGTACTTGTACGAATTAATTAAACATAATAAAAATTACGCTGATAAATGTATGTATGGAGGGAGGGAACGATATATGTTTAAACGGACGACTGGTGGTTGGACAGATTGGTAGATGGATAGTTAGACAGTGAGATGGATGCATGAATGCTTAGATAATTATGTGGATAGATGGATGGTTGTATGGATGGGTGGTTGTGTGAATGGATATTCGATTGCGTGGGTGATGGTTGATTGTTTGGGTGCTGGCTGATGGGTTAGTGTTGTAGAAGAGAGAGAGAGAGAGAGAGAGAGAGAGAGAGAATTTTACAGTATCACCTAGGGTTATTACTGGAAATCTGTGTTTTTTCCCCAGACTCTTTAATGTGCTTGGTCACGTCTTAATGTCTGTGCATATGATTATTTACGTCGGCATATCTGTTTACTCAAACTGTTATCTTTCCAAAGCCTTCAAAAACTGGTCCTTCATTTTACCTTAGCGGAGATATTAATTTTGCAGCTTGGAGCACATTCCCCGAACACTTTTGCCGACTATAACAATAAGGATGCACTACATCTTGTCAGTGGCACTTTTCGTGACAAACATAAAATTTTGGTGTTAATTTGTTGTTAAAGCCTTGGATTCAAGAGGGACAGATAGCAATCTAGGGAAAAGTTTAAATGAACACAGCAGAGTAACCTCATTTTTGCATGGTCGTAGCAGATTGTCTATCTATCTATCTATTGCCAGACGCTTTATAAGGGGTGGCCACAAACAAATCGCCTCCACGTCACCCTGTCCCCCCCATTTCACTGCCCTGCTCCCAATTCACACCCCCGTCTCTCATATAGCTCTTCACTCCATCCCTCCATCTCATCCTTGGCCTTCCCGTTCCTCTCTCCCCCTCCACTTCACTCACATACACTCTCCTCATCAGTCTCTCACTCTCCATCCTCTCCAGATGGCCAAACCACCTCAGTGTGTTTCTCCTGATGCTTCCTATCACATCCACATCCACACCACAGCGCTCCTTCACATCCTCATTTGTCGGTCTGTCTCTCCATGTGACTCCACAGGTTCCTCTCAAATAACTCATTTCCACTGCTGTCACTCTTGACATGTGTCCCTCCAACAACGTCCAAGCTTCACTTCCATACGTCAGATTTGGCATCACAGGACTGTCATGTAGTAACTTTTTCACTTCCATGCTCACTTCCCTGTTTCTTATCACTGCCTTCAAGGAACCAGCAACCTTTCTCTCTTGCCGTACCCTTTCAAGCATTTCACCCCCCAAACTTCTATCCTTACTCATCACACTACCCAAGTACTTAAACGTACTCACATTTTCCATTTCCTTATCATCCAACCTCACAATACATTCACTTACTTCACCTCTCTTGAAGACCATAACTTTACTCTTCCCTACATTCACGTTTAAATTCCTTTTCTTACACACTCTCCCAAACTCATCTACCAAGCCTTGCAGCTCCCTTTCGTCTTCACTTAACAACCCAGTATCATCTGCAAACAACAGTACAGGAAGTTTCCAAACACTGCCCTCTCTCATTAGGGCCACTCCAGCATCCACTGTCCTACTTTGTATCTCTTTTATAACCCCATCCATATACAGATTGAACAGCCATGGAGACCTGACACATCCGTGTTTCAACCCAACCTTCAAATAGAAAAACTCACTCAGTTCACCATCCACATGCGCTGCAGCCTTAGCACCCTCAACCATACCCTTCACAGCATTCAACAACTTCCCATCTGGTCCATATATTCTTAAAACAATCCATATATTCTTTAAACAATCCTTGTCTATCCACTCTGTCATATGCTTTCTCCAAATCCATGAAGGCCACATACAACTTCTTTCCCTTCTCTAGGCATTTTTCCACTAAAGATCTAAGAATGAATATCTGATTTACACAACCTCTTCACTTCCTAAGCCTCCCTGTTCTGTTCCAACTAATTCCTCTGTTATTTCCCTAACTCTGTCAATAAGTATCCTACCATATACTTTTCCTTTTACATTAAAAAGACAAATGCCCCTGTGATTACCATACACTTCTTTTTCCCCATTCCCTTTGTACAAGTGAGTAATTATACCTGACTTCCAATCCTCCGGGACTTTACCTTCCTCCCAGGCCAATCTACACATCTTCCACATCCATTCTACTACTATCTTTCCCCCATGCTTCAGCATTTCACCACACACTTCATCAATTCCTGGGGCTTTCCCCATTTTGACTTTCTTCAGTGCTTCCACAACTTCCATCCTACTGATTTCTTCCTGTCTTCTCACCTCCCTCCTTCTCCCAGCCATTGCCCAGCCACTTACTGTATACTCGTATTACTTTCATTCTCTATGTTCAACAATTTATTTAAGTGTTCTCTCCATCTGCTCACTTTTTTCCCCCTCCTCAACTAGTAATCTACCATTTTTATTTTTCACTCCCCTACTAACTTCATTGCCACCCTGTCTGACTCTATTTACCTCTTTCCAGAACATCTTCTTACATTCCCTCCACTTTACACTCAAATTCCTTCCAAATTCCTCAACCACTCTCTTCTTACTCTCTATTACTAATCTTTTCACTTCTCTCTTCCTTTCTACATATAACTCTTTCTTCCGTCTCTCAACTTCTTCCACGCCCATATTTCTCATCCATTCATTATATGCTTTCTTGTCATATCTGAATCAATTTCTGATTTAAAAGTCATGGGTCAAATTTCGAGGTTACTAAAGTGCAAAGAAATTCAGCATTAGGAAGTGCCTGGTTCCCCTATCAGAGACATTATAGTTGTGTACTAACTTGTTCGATCATGCCGTCGATATTTGATGGAATTATTTATTGATTATGGACTCTGATGTGTGTGTGTGTGTGTGTGTGTGTGTGTGTGTGTGTGTGTGTGTGTAAATATATAATCACTTTAGTAGGCGTTACTGCAAATATCGTTTAAATTTCGGGAATAAATCTGACTCTGTGTTCCTTGCATGTGGGGAATTTTCCAAAAATTGGTTGTTTTCGAACCGTCATATTTCAGTAACTGCCACATAGAATATTCACTGAAATATCAGAATATTCATCAGTCCTTAGTTTCTCCACCGCACATCATCATATCTCTTGATGACAGTACTGTGGAGTGAGGTGAAGAATAACAGTAGCTTTGGAGGTCGTGGCAAGGCTGCGTCCATAAAAGTGCATGAGCAGGTGGACTGGCAAAGCAGGCCAGGGTGGCCCAGACTGGACGAGGCTGCCCCACTCCTACTCGTCTTGCCCCACTGGACCTTTCCACTTCTCTTCAACAGCCCCTGTCACTGCAGCTCGAGTAGGATAAGAAGCTCCAAGCAGATCTGACTTTCAAGGGCCTACATTTGAAGGGAGTTGGAGAGTATTATTTACACAGCGCCACTCAGGGGATAGTAACTTGTCACCCTTGGTTTAAAAGTACTGTCAGGACTAAGTACCCTAACTTCAGATCTCAACGCTGTTCAAGAGGCAATAGCAGAATGAATGATGTATAGATATATTTACTATTAGCCGTGGTAAATGAGGTCCCCATCATCCACTCAACGTAGTGCTCTTCCCCCCCCCCCTCTCTCCCTCTCTCTCTCTTTCTCTTTGTCAGGCAACTCTACACCAAGTGTGACATCAAATGATTTCCTACAAACCAGAACACAATTTGCTACGTGGAGTGGTAACCACTTGACCAATGACGCCTGGTGGTCTAGTGGGTTAAGGGGTTCTAACAGGATGGAGTCTGTTGGGGATACCATATGAGAGTTGGGTGGAGGTTATTACTTACATAATGACACTCAGAGGAAAGTGAGGTTGGTCATCCTTATGCTTAACCCGCTGCATCCTGGCAGCTTTATCTCCACTGACCGCCCCCCCCCCCCAATCCCGACAGATTTTGGATTGTTTTTTTTTGCTCAAACTTCCGCTTTTGTGAGCAACAACGACAATTCACAGAAAAAGTGCTCACCTGAGCTTAGTGTGGTCTAAGCAGGTGACCCTCCGAACTCCTGGTACCATGTACTCTGGAGGTGCGCTGCTGCTGTCACATTTTCTATGGTAAGGGTAAGTATTGGAAACCACTCAGGATAAGTAGATATTTATTAATTTAGTACAAATTTACATGTAGTACAAGAATATAATAGTTTTCATACAAAAATATAGGTGATATAATCGTTGTTCCGTTCACCAAACATATGAAAATCACCAAATTCTTGCACAATTGACTCACTATGACTGTTGTTTCAACTTCCATTCTATTTTTCAACTTACCTTATACTTTTCCACTAACATTACACCAATTTCCATCTTATATAAGTGTTATCACATATCTGCAGGCCTTACTATTATAGTGAGCATCATCGCATATTTACAGGCCTTACTATTATAGTGAGCATCATATTATCGCATATTTACAGGCCTTACTGTTATAGTGAGCGTCATATTATTGCAAGGACACACAGTATCAGTAATGTACTAAGGTGTGGTATTCTTTGAAACATGGCTCAGCGCACAATCCAACATTGCATTCCACACACTCGTACCTTGTGTCTTTTCTCTGAGTGATTGCTTTCACTTTTGATCGGTTGCATACTTGACAGCGGGGTTGGGGTCTAGGAAGGTTCGGTTGAGAAGGGATGGTGGTGAAGTGGCGTCCTGAGAGGTGTATGGGGAGTCTGGCCGGCAGTGGTGGGGCTGGTGCAGTGGTGGGGCCTGTCCTCTGCATATTTGGTGATGATTTCCCAAGACAGCTGCCTCATAAACCCCTCAAAGGTCTCTGAGGTTCCCATAGTCAAGGCATGGAGGTAGTGGGAGGTGAGGACCGTGATGTCGTGCAAGTGGAAAAATAGCTTTTTGTACCACTTTGTGGTGATCTTGGCACATTCCACACTGGAAATCATGGAGTTAGACTGGTCTACTTGCCTTTTGTTGACACTGTAGTCCAGTACCAACTCCAGTTTCCAAACGTGGAACCTCCTCTTACTGGGGTAATCCATGGAGTCAGTGCGGTACATCAGGGGTCAAAGTAATGTCAACAGGAGGATATCTTCCCTGTTGTGGTTCCATATGGTGGCAAGGATTTTGTTCGCCTTGAAAAAAACACCCGATTCTTGTCAACTTTCCACCGAACCTTGACCATATGCCATCGTTTTTTCTTGACTGTGCCACAGACTCCGGTGTCATGAAGATGGAGGTACCGAGCGATAAGAGGGCTAGTGTACCAGTTGTCAAGGTACAAGACGTGACCACGATGAAGGTATTCCTCTATCATTGTCTTCACCAGGGCCCCAGAGAGTCCAATATTTCCATCTTCTGTTATGTCTCTGTGCGCCAGTTTATAAGACTGTCTTGCACATAACCAGTTATACAGTCATACATAACGAAGATCTTGAACCCAAAATGGTGTCAATTGCTGGGTATGAACTGCCAGAAAGAAATATTGCCTCTCCACAACACGAGACTCTCGTCTATGACAAGGTCCCTGTAAGGATAGAAGGATGAGTGGAAATTTTCCCACAGGTGATCATATACCATCCTTATTCTCCTCATTCTTTCAGTGTTATTAGCATTAGCAGGGTCGTTGGCATCGTAAAAGTACAGGCGGCTCAGTATTTGTTGGAATCTATTATGACCCAGTGCCTTCCCAAAGAAAGGTGAGTTGATCATTGGGTCCATAGACCAGTATCCCGGAATTTGCCTTTTTCGTACAACACCCATCACGAGTACCAGGGCAAAAAAGATGAACATCTCACCTGTGGTAACTGGGTAGTCAAATTGTTGGGAGTGCCTGCTTGTTGTTCCTTCACGCTCGTTTTCATGGCACTGACTGCTAGCAAATGTGTTAGTTTGCTCCACAATCTGCCCCACAAACTCCTCATCAAAGTATAGGTGGAAGAAATCCACCATAGTGGAGCCTGCATGGAGTCCAGGAGCCGTGCAGCCAGACCGCCACTCTTCTGTGAATTGGTGAATGATAGGCGTGACGTCACTCCCATCTTTCCAGTCCCACAACACACCAACGTCTCCATCCTCGCCTCTATCGTTGCCTTTGACGGGGTGGGGAGGAGAGGGTAGTGAGGGTGATTGGGGAGGTGGAGAGCGGTGCCCTTCCCCACTTGCACTCCTCTTCCTTCTCCCTTTTCCCTTACCCTTTCCCTTCCCTTTCCTTCCTTTCCCCACATCACTGGGCTGTAGGAAGGAAGTGCTGGAATCTTGCGGGGAGAAAGAGGTGCTAGGGTGCGGCTGCTCCTCACCTGCTCGCTCCCCAGGTGCATCAGGTGCTTGCCTGGGAACTGCCTCCCTGCCACCACCACTTTCACTTTCACTACTCACGCCTGCCCCACCATTCGTACCCTCCCCAGACAAAGCACAAGCCCCATGCCTTATTTTCCTCCTCACTGTCCCTTCAGCTCCCTGTTGCAAAATCCTTTCCTTCCCCAACCATGAGGTAACACCCCGTCCTACGGCTCCGTCCTTGTCCTCGTCCTCGTCCTCTTCAGACTCTTCATCTAGGGGCTGGAGAGAGGTGTGCATAGGGTCCAGGCTGGCTTTCCCTTGCCTCACGGTACGTAACATACTGCTACTTCCATGGTGACGGTACCTCCTCATCACTGCTGCTCATCTTATCATCAGGCACCATGTAGTCCTTGTCCTCCACATTGTCATCTACTGGGGAATCACTGTCACTTGTAAAGGCGTCAAGGGTGGCTTGAATTTCGTCATCAGAGAGACCTCGGCGTGCCATGTCTGTACTGGGTCACTGCTAACAGGTGAGTGACCGAGACAATGGCGCGAGTGGGTCACGCGGGGTCGAGGAGCATCCGCACTTGGTGGCAGTTAGAGGAAGGTGTCCCATGTATATGTGAAAAAAAAAAAATCGCACGAAATTTGACAAATGTGTAAATTATGGACCTCACAACTGCAAAACGTGTGGGTACATTGACGGGACTCAGCATGACAAAATGTTGTAATGTACCTATACGTTCAAGGGACGTGGCGGGTTAACCCATGGATTGCACAATTACCTTCTTTTTATTGCATCCCACGGTGTGCAAAAAACAAAAGAAATATTTTTTTTTTTTTAGTTTTTCTTTATTTTAAACTTGAAGATAAACATCCAGGGCATCATCTGCTGAAAAAAAAAAAAAAAAACTCTCCATCATTGCATAGGGTCATGCGTAATTTTACGTACGGATGTAGTGAAAAAACAAAACAAAAAATTTGTTTATTATAAACCTTAAGATAAACATCCAGGGCATCATTTGATGAAAAGAAAAAATCTCTCTCCGTCTTTGCATAGTGCCATGTGTAAGTTTGCATAGTGGTCGAGTTGCTTATGGTGATGCATGTCCAGCACAGCCGGAGCTGTGGCTCGCAACATGACGCTACCCAGCCTGAGCTGTGGCTCGCAATCCACGGGTAAATTTCGAGACAGACATGTCTAGCTTTGGGCCCCTACACTCCTGAGGAGGCTAAAGAAGATTAGATGGGGGATGGATTTGCTATTGAAATTCTTATTCCAATTTGTTCACACACACACACACACACACACACACACACACACACACACACACAGAGGGATTCAATCTAGACGGATGTGTGACACCGGCGCTCCGTACCAAATCATCACGGCCAGTGGCATTACCTAAATAGTATCTTTGTATGAGTCAAGCTCAGTACCAGGTTAGACTAAATGATTGTTCATTATAAAAAGGAAAAAAATAATAAGTTTCAACAAGACTTGTAAAAACAGGAAATAGAACCAAGATGAAAGAATACGCTGAGTCATCTCTGAGGTTTGTTTAGACTACAACAAGACGGAGATTGTAAGTATATGCTTTGCACTTTAAGTATTGCAAAATGGATACATACTTCAGTAAAACAAATTTGGAAAAGAAAGGGGATAAAGGTAAAAAGCAAAATGATGATTTCTACCAAGAACTGGTTGAAGTAGAGACCCACAATAGACTGGCTGAACGTGTAAACAAACTAGAAATGGCTTTCAAAAATGAAAGTGATGAAATAAAGAAGCAGATGCACTTGCAAAAGGAAGAAATAGAAAAACTAGGAAGGGAGGCCAATAAGAAAGACACAACCATCAGTGAACTAACCGTGGAACTGAGTACACTTTGGAAGAAAATGAGTGAAATGGCAAGTACAGTAGTCAGTCACGAGAGTGTTATGGAAGAGTTCAAAAATGACACAGAGACAATTAGGCAAGTTAGCAGTCTTATTGACCAGAGCAGTGATATTGAGGAGAAGATAACACAAGTAAATGAAGCTGTGCAAAGCTACAAAAATGATGTAGAAACCACGTATGCTGAAATGGTGAAAGTAAAGAAAGACTTAGAAACAAGGGTGGAGGAAAAAATCATTAAAAAGGAGGTGAAAAGAATAATCCAAAACAATCCAAAGTTAGTCAGAGATTCAGTAGAGATAAACAAATCAATAGTAATCACTGGTATAGAAGAGGATGAAGTTAAAAACAAGATCACAAGAGACAAAAAGGAGATGGCAAATGTAATGAGCTTACTGAAAGAAGTATCAGAGGAAATCTGTAATAAAGACAAAGAGGAATACAAAAGGTTAGGGAAATATGAGAAAAGCAAGACAAGACCTCTAAAGGTGACTTTCCAGAGTGGAAACACTGTGGAAGATATACTAAAAAATGCAAAGAATCTTAAAGAAAAAGAAGAGTTCAAAAATGTATGGATAAAAAGATGCCTAACACAAGAGGAACTGGAATTACTGAAAGAGAAAAGGGAGGAAGCAAAAACAAAAAATGAGGGAAGATCAGAAGAGGAGAAGAAGAAATTTTTTTTACAAAGTAATAGGATTGCAGGTACGAAAGTGGTACACAAACAGGATGGAAGAAAAAGGAGGAAGGTAGTAGAACCATGTCATGACAAGTATATAAACAAGATGATAAAGTTGATGTACTCAAATGTGGATGGAATGGTATCTAAATTACTAGAGATGAATGATTATGTCAGAGAAAATGAACCACAAATAATACGCCTAACTGAAACAAAATTAATACCAAGGATATCAGATGACATACTAAACTTAGAGGAATACAATATATGGAGAAGAGACAGATATTTAAAAAAAGGAGGAGGAATTATAATATTAACTAAGAAAAATCTAAAAGTCAAGGAAATAAAACTAGATATACCATCACAAGTAGAACTGATTGCAGTAGAGATCGACACATCTGAAGGTAAAGTAATTGTAGCCAATTTGTACATGCCACCCAGATCAAACACATGGGAAAGAGACGAGTATGAGGACCTGGCAGAGAGTACAATTCAGAGTGTAAGATCATTGCTACATAAAATGGAAGAGAAATAGGAAAGAATTATACTAACTGGGGACTTCAATACAAATATAAATTGGAATACTCTAGATATAAATAGCCAAGAAAGCTGTTGGGATCAAAAGCTCCTGGATCTCGTACAAGAGTTTTTCTTAACGCAACATGTGAGGGAAACCACCAGAAAAAGAGGACTTGATGTACCTTCAGTGTTAGATCTAATATTTACAAGGCAAGAATATGATATTGACAGTTTAATATATCACCCTCCACTCGGCAAAAGCGATCATGCAGTACTAAATTATAACTTCAGGATAGCATATGACATAGTAAACAACAATGATAGTTACAAAAAGAGCCTAAACTATAAAAAGGGAAATTATCAAGACCTAAAGAAGTATTTCTTAGAGGTTGATTGGGAAAATGAGCTTAGAGGACAAGATTTAAATGCTGTATATAAAAAAATTTGTGAATTTTATGAAATAGAAGTCCAGAAGTACATCCCACAAGACAAAGAAGCAGATAAGAAAATACAGAAATGGTTCAATACAGAATGTAAAAAATCAATAGAAAAAAGAGATTTGTTGTGGAATAGATACAGAAGACACAATAGTGAAAGGGCGTATAATAATTACAAACAGGCAAGAAACGACTATACAAGAATAAGGAGGGAAGCCTAAAAACAGTTTGAGGAGGATATAATAAATAAAAGTAGTGATCAACCAAAGCTGTTTTACAGCTATATCAGAAGCAAAACTAAAGTAAAAGATATAATACAATCCATTACGGATGAGGGAATCACTTATACACAAGAGAAAGATATTTGTGAAGCACTAAATAAGAATTTCCAATTAGTTTTTACAGAAGAAAAAATTTTGAGAGGGACTATGTGGAACATGCATGTCCACACATACTACCAGATATACAAATAGCAGAAAAAGTAATACAGGAGGAGTTAAGTAGATTAGACAGAGGAAAAGCAAGTGGTCCTGATGAAATTTCATGTTGGGTATTACGAGAATGTGCAAAGGAGTTATGTAAACCATTATTTTTAATTTTCAAGAAATCCTTGAGTCAAGGTAAACTACCTGATATTTGGAAAAAAGCAAATATTGTCCCCTTATTCAAGAAAGGAAATAGACAAAATCCACTCAACTACTGACCAGTATCACTGACCAGTGTTGTAAGCAAGGTATTAGAAAAACTTATAAGAAAAGCTTGGGTAAATCATCTAGAAGAACACAGTATGATAACAGAAAGACAGTTTGGTTTCAGAAAAGGAAAATCATGTGTTACTAATCTGTTGAGCTACTATGACAGAGTAACAAACACAATACAGGAAAGGGAAGGATGAGTGGACAGTATCTATTTAGATTTCAAGAAAGCTTTTGACACAGTACCACACCAAAGACTTTTATGGAAACTGTACCATCAAGGAGGAACTCGAGGCAAACTGTTTTGTTGGATGCAAGACTTTCTCATAAAAAGAGAAATGAGGACAGTACTAAGAGGAAACTACTCATCATGGAAAGAAGTGACTAGTGGAGTACCACAGGGTTCAGTGCTGGCACCAATCATGTTTTTAGTGTATATAAATGATATAAACAGTAACACTGGAAATGAGAGCTATCTGAATATGTTTGCAGATGATGCAAAAATACAAAGGAGAATTACTAACACAGACTCTTGTAAAGAGCTACAAGAAGAATTAAATAAACTTCATGAATGGAGTAGTACATGGCAAATGGAATTCAATGTGGACAAGTGTCATGTAATCAAGTTTGGTAAAAGTGGAAAAAGACCTGATTGGGATTATAAGTTAGGAAATAAAACCCTATACACATCAGAAAGAGATAAAGACCTAGGTGTGATTATCAATAACAGACTATCTCCGGCTGACCACATCAGCGAGAAGGTACGGAACATGTATACACTGCTTGCAAATATGAGAATAGCATTCACATACATAAATGAAGACATGCTAAGAAGGATAATAACATCATTCATTAGACCAACCCTGGAATATGCATCAGTAGTCTGGAGTCCTCATCTCAAAAAGCACATAGACAAGATTGAAAAAGTTCAAAGGGCCGCTACAAGATGGATACCAAGCTTAAGGGACCTAAGCTACGAAGAAAGACTAAATAAACTGAATCTACCAACACTACAGGAGAGAAGGAAAAGAGGTGACATGATAATGCTATATAAATGCACATCAGGAAAGGAGAAAATAGACATAAATGATTACTTAACATATGGAGAAGCATCAGCAAGAGGACACTGCAAAAAACTGCATAAGAAGAGAGGTGATAAAGACGTAAGGAAATTCAGTTTCCCAAACAGAGCAATTGATCAATGGAATGCACTACCGAATGAAATAGTGTGTGCCAAAACAATTCACAAATTTAAGGATATGTACGATAAATATGGTTTAAGACACGGGACAGTACGAGCTTGACTCATTCCTGTAAAGATACAATTAGGTAAGAACAATTAGGTAAGGTAAGAACACACACGCACACACACACACACACACACACACACACACACACACACACACACACACACACACACACACACAGCATTTCTCTGTCTGTCTGTCTGTGTGTCTGTCTGTCTCTGTCTGTCCATCTCCGTCTGTCTGTCTCTGTCTGTCTGTCTGTCTATCTGTCTCTGTCTGTCTGTCTGTCTATCTGTCTCTGTCTCTATCTGTCTGTCTGTCTGTCTGTCTGTCTGTCTCTCTCTCTCTCTCTCTCTCTCTCTCTCTCTCTCTCTCTCTCTCTCTCTCTCTCTCTCTCTCTCTCTCTCTCTCTCTCTCTCTCTCTCTCTCTCTCATCATTTGCTTTCAGGCCTCCTATGTTTTTTCTCCTTCTTTTCCACTCACTTTCTGGTGGCTCCCCTATTCATCCCTACAAGACACTTTGAGACGAATAGGGGAGCTTGAAAGAAGTGATGCCACTGAATGTACAATGACGTTGGATGAGGAGCAAATGGAAAAATTGAATGCATTTAAGTACTTAGGTTGTGTGATGAATAAGGATGGAAGTTTCGAGGGTGAAGTGCTTGAAAGAGTACAACAGGGAAGAAAGGTTGCTGGTTCTTTGAAAGCAGTGATAAGGAACAGGGAAGTGAGCATGAGGAGGAGTAGACTGTAGCACCAGTCGAGCAGGGCAGTACTCCTGAGGTGGATGGAAAGCTGATGACAGGGATAGCTGGAGCTCCCTTTTCATCAGCCCTCAGGACTAGTTCCTGACCATCCTCCTTTGCTGAACTTTTTCAGTGTCAGTAACACAGAGAGTAGGCCAGCATGCTCTCCAATTCAAATTTCTCTAACTATCTACACCAAACTACATGCACAGTACATACTACACTTCCATTTCCAAAATTCAAAAAAAAAAATCATGGCTACTCAACACTCAGCCTCGGAGTTCCCAGGGGTGGGGGGAAACACAAATGCCCCCACCTTCTGCCCCTCTCCCGGTGACGACTTGAGCTGCCTGGAACAACTGTCTGACTCACTTCATCATTTCTGCAACATTTGCGGCCTTTCCTCTAACTTTCGCTCTGTTGAGCACCACCTCTCCTCCTCTAAACCTCACCTTCTCTTTCTAACTGAGACTCAGCTGTCTGAGACAACTGACAGCAAACCCTTTTCTGTATGCTCCTACTTTCTCTATAGTCATTTCAAAGCAAAAGTGGATGTTGCGTATATATAAGCAACAACTTATCTTGCTCTCATGTTCCAGAACTCGATTCTTCTGAATTCTCTACACTCTGGCCTCGGCTTTCCTGTCATTCTCTGACTAAATATATCTGCGCTGTTTACTTATCTCCTAATTCTACTGACTGAAAAATTCTTCGACTATCTTACATCTACAATAGAACACATTCTATCCATTTCTCCTTTCTCTGAATCTCCATTTTAGGAGATTTCAATGTTCACCACCAACTTTGGCTCTCCTCTCCTTTCACTGATCCACCTGGTGAACAATACTACATCTTTTCTATCCTTATTGACCTAGAACAGCTTGTACAGCACCCTACCCGTATCCCAGATCACCTTGGAGAGAGCTCCAACATACTCGACCTCTTCCTTACAACTAATCCTTCTGCTTACACTGTTAATCTTTTCTCTCTGCTGGACTCCTCCGATCACAACCTTATCACCTTAACCTGTCCTATCGCTCCAATACAGCCTGTGGACCCTCCAAAGAAACGTCGTCTGTGGCACTTCGGAGCTGCGCATTGGGAGGCCCTCAGGCAGTACTTCATTGATTGATCCGTTCATTTTGAGATGCCCGGACACTGCGTTTGAAAGACTGGAGATCATAGGAAGTAGGAAATATTGACACAGGGAGACAGTTCCAGAGCTGACCTGTTGCATAAATGAAGGACTGGGAATAACGGTTAACTCTTGCATTAGAGAGCTAGACAGAAAAGGGATGAGAGTTTGTTGCCACACGGGTGCTACGCACCCGTCGTAGAGGTGGAGGGATGCAAGCAGACAATTTAGAGGAGCAGTGACCATTGAAGTAGTGAGGGAATAGAGGTAAAGATGCAACAGTGCAGCGAAGAGACAGAGGTTGAAGGAAGCCAGTAAGAGGAAGAGAGTTAATGAGACGAAAAGCCTTTGACTCCACCCTGTTGAGAAGAGCTGTATGTGGGGAGCCTCCCACACATGAGAGTTGTACTCCACACAGGGGCGAATAAAACCCATGTATAAGGTCAACAACTGTGCAGGAGTAAAGAAGGTACGGAGTCAGCTTAACACACCTAATATCTTGGAAGCCATTTTACAAGAGATGTAATATGATCTTTCCAAGGTAAGTCCCGAGTGAATGAAACCCCAAGCATGTTCAAGGATGATCCAAGGTTGAGCTGGATATTATTAAACATTAGTGGGTACTCCTGTGGAATATTCTGTCTGGTTCATAGGTGTAAGAACTGAGTCTTTCATGCATTAAAAACAACAAGATTATTTTTACCCAGTCAGAGATATGAGCCAAGTCAGACATTAGGTGTGCCATAGCTTCATCCCTTGTTTGTTGAAGTAACTGCTGAGATGGACGTTGCGGGAACCAAATGGAAAGGTGAAGGGTGGAATCACCAGCATATGAGTGGATAGGGTTAGATGTACAGCTTAGAAAGTCATTGATGAATAAAAGGAAGAGGTTTGGCGATAGGACAGAGCCCTGAGGAACACCACTGTTGATAAATCTAGGCGATGAACGATGGCCATCTACAACAGCGGTTATAGAACGACCAGAAGGGAAGCTAAACAGTAGATGAAGGCACAGACAGAAGGACAGAAACCGTAAGGGGTAGTTTTCAAATTAAAGATTTATGCCAAACTCAATCAAAAGCCTTTGAGATGTCAAGTGCAATGGCAAAGCTTTCACCAAAGTTCCAAATGGAGGATGACCAGGAGTTTGAAAGGTAAGTGAGAAGATTGTTGTGGAGCGTCCCTGATGGAACCTATACTGATAATCAGAAAGAAGGTTGTGATAGGGAAGATGCTTTAAAATTTTGTCTGTTAAGAATTGACTCAAAAACTTTTGAGACACACGATGTTAAAACAATTGGATGATAGTTAGAGAGTTGGGAATGGTCACCCTTCTTTGGGACTGGCTGAATGAGGGCAAACTTCCAGCAAGAAGGAAAGGAACAAATTGACGGACAAAGGCGAAAGAGTTTATCTAGGCAGAGTGTAAGCACAGAAGCACAATTCTTATCCCGCCATGTCACGGGGGATTATTCACCAACTACCACCCCCAATCCCAGCAGATTGTTGATTTCTTTTTTTTGCTAAAACTTCCACTTTTTCTGAGAAACAGGGAAAATTCAGAGAGAAAATGATCACATAGCTTAAAACTGGTCTAAACAGGTGACCTTCCCCTCATCTGGTACTGTCTTCTACTTAGCCACACTCCAGAGAAGACGTTTTCTTTGGAAGGGTAACTATTCCAAACCACTCAGAATAGGTAGATATTTAGTTATTTGGTTCGAATTTATATGTAGTACAAGAGTATATTGGTTTTCACACATTAATATAGGCGATATAAGCGTTATTTCACGTACCAAACACATCAACATACCGCACTTGTTTTTGGTGACATTACCTTCTCGTCACTTCTGATCGCTTCTTCCTCTAACACCACATAAACTCTGTCCTCCACATTGTCATCGATTGGGGAATCACTCTCGCCTTGAATTTCGTACCATGGCATGACATGTCTGTACTGGCCAGATCACTGGTAACATGTGAGTTGCCAAGCTAGTGGCATGTGGGAGGGGGGGGAGGTGATGCGGGGTATGGCACTGACCCCACCTGGCCTTGGGTAGAGGAAGGTGTTCCGCATATACATACTAAAATTCATGGGCAAAATTTGAAAAATGTGCAAATAATGGACCTTGCAATTGCAGCATGTTTATAAAAGTCAATGGGAGACACAGTGATAAAACGTTCGGCCGCATATGTACGTCAATGGGACGTGGCGGGTTAAGGACAACAGGAGGGACTCCATCAGGCCCATATGCCTTGTTAATATTGAGGCCAGTGATGGCAGAAAATACATCAGCTGAAGAAATTTTTATGTCAGCCATGAGGAAGTCAGAGAGGGTAAGTGATGAAAGAACAGCACCAGAGTCATTTTAAGTGGAAATGAAGGAGAAAGTTTGAGCATTGAGATCTGCTTTGTCAGTAGAAGAAATAGCTACATAGCCTTCAGAACAGAAAAGAGGAGGGAAGGATGATGAGGTCAAGTTGTTAGAAAGGTTTTTGGCAAGGTGCCAGAAGGAGTGGGAAGAATTTGAGTTGAAGAGTTGAGAGCATTTAGTACAGATGAAATTATTTTTAGCAGAACGAAGAACACACTTAGCACGATTCCAGGCAGTAACATAAAAAAGTTTTGATTCAGGAATGGGTTGGCTCTGGCAACTTTTATAGGCCCTCTCCTTGTTATGGACAGTCTTAGAACAAGTGTGATTAACCCGCCCCATCCCAACGTTTTCTGGGCAGTGGTACGCCCCAGTCCCGACATTTTTGGACCCTTTTTTTTTTTTTTGCTCAAACATCCACTTTTGGTGAGAAACATCGAAAATTCATAGAGAAATCGCTTGCCTGAGGTTTAAAATACTCGATTTAGGTACGAGTACTTCCTTACCTGACTGGATTTTCTAACAGCCTGGCACCAAAGAAAACGAGTTCTATGGGAGGGTAACTATTTTATCCACTCATAAACAGTATTTATTTATTTACTTGGTACGAATTTATATGTAGTACAAGAGTATATTGGTTTTCAAACAGGAATATAGGCATTATAAGCATTGTTTCACTCACTAATTCATCATCATTCATGACCTTTTTTTTCCCACATTACCTGATCATCATTTCTGACTATTTCTTCCTCTAATGCTATGTAAGCTTTGTCCTCCACATTGTCATCGATTGGGGAATCACTCTGGCCCTGAATGTCTTTATTGGCCAGGTCACTGGTAACAGGTGAATTGCCGAGACAATGGCGTGCAGGGGGGGGAAAGGTTATGCGGTGTAAGGCATTGTCCCTGCTTGGCATCTTGTAGAGGAATAGAGGAAGGTGTCCCATGTATACGTGCCAAAAATCACTCATGCAATCACTCGTGAAAATTGAAAATTGTGCAAATTAGGGACCTTGCAATATTGCCGCGTTAATTCACGTCGCCGGGACATGAGTGCACATCATGTGTGGACGTTAATTCACGTCGCCGTGATGGCGCGGGTTAAACCAAGGCTTTCTTGCATTTGTCAAAGGAAATGAGAAGGGAATGTATGCTTCGATACCCGAGAGAATAACCTCTGTAATGCGCAAGGCACACTCAGATGGCTCCCAGCCATAGAAGCAATAATCATTCCAGGGAAAATCAAAGAAGTACTGTCTGAGGGCTTCCCAATCCAAAGCCCTAAGTGCCTCAATTGACGTTTCTTTGGAGGGTCCACAGGCCGTACAGGAGTGATAGGACAGGCATAGGTAATAAAATTGTGATTGGAGGAGCCCAATGGAGAGGAAAGATTAACAGTGTAAGCAGAAGGATTAGTTGTAAGGAATAGGTCAAGTATGTTGGAGCTCACTCTAAGGCAGTCAGGTTATGGGTAGGGTGCTGTACAAGCTGCTTTAGGTCTTTAAGGATAGAAAAGATGTATGCTTGTTCACCAGGTGGATCAGTGAAAGGAGAGGAGAGCCAAAGGTGGTGAACATTCAAGTCTTCTAGAATGGAGATTTCAGAGAAAAGAGAAATGGATGGAATGTGTTTCTTCGTAGAAGTAAGATAATCATATGAGGCGACTAAAAGGGTTGGTGGTGGGTTAGTGCCCCACCCCGTAAAAAGAACTAACTAAAAAAGCGAATAAAGCGCCTCGGACCCGGACGGACCATAAGTTGACGACTAAGGAATGGACGAAGGACATTCTTAGGGTGGGAACTTGGAATGTGAGAGGAGTGAATGATGAAGTGAAAGAGAGAGAGAGATTGTTCAGGTGCTTGAGGATGCAAAAGTGGATATATGTGGATTGACTGAAACTAAATGGGAAGGTGAAAGAGTGAGAGAATGGGAATATGGTTTAGGTATATGTGCGGGAGTCAATGAAAATGAGAGAGCAAGAGAGGGAGTATGTCTGATGATAAGCAAGAAATGGAAGGAGAATATAAGAGAGTATGGAACAGTGGGTGCAAGGATTGTATGGGTGAGGATGAAAGTAGGTATACAAGTGTGGGCGATTGTATGTGTGTATGCCCCGACAGAGGATCGAGTGGCAAGAGTGAAAGATGAGTTTTGGGCGAGTGTAGAAGCGTGTATGGACAAGTTTGAGAGGAGCGAGAGAGTACTGTTGATTGGAGACATGAATGGCAAAGTTGAGAATGTATGAGTGGATGGAGTGGTGGTCAGTGGGGTGTGCCAGCTGACATAGATGGGAATGGAAGTGCTTTGGTAGACATCTGTGCTTGTAAGGGGTTGGCAAAAGCCAACACCTACTTTCGGCATAAGATGATCCACCGGTATACATGGAGAGTAGTGAGGAGGATGGATGGTGAACTTGTTGAACGAAAGGCAATGATAGACTACGTGTGTGTGGATGAGCGAATGAGAAGACAAGTGTTGGATGCAAGAGTGTGGAGAGGGTGAGGGAATGGAGTCTCGGACCATCACTTAGTGATGGCCAAGGTAGAGCTGCAAAGAAAGTGGTTGAGGAGACGAAGGGGAAGACAGGAGGAAGCAACTCCTGTGAGAAGAGTGGAGAAATTGCAAGATAGTGAGAAAATGACAGAGTATAAGATCATAGTGGAAGAAAGATTGGGAAGGTATGAGCTAGAGCAGATGGAAGGGGTGGAAGACGTATGTAAGATATTCACGGAAGAGATAGGCGCAGCATGTGAGGCGGTTTGTGGAGTGAGGAGGAGATGCAAGGGTATGCAAGGGACAGCATGGTGGAATGATGAGGTGAAACGAGCTGTGGAACAAAAGAAGAAGGCATATAGTGAATGGTTAGCGAGTAGAGGTAGGGGAGAAGATGAGAGAGAGAGAGGTATATGTGAGCAGGAGAAGGGAGGTTAAGAGACTGGTGAAGGAGAGTAAAAAGAAAGTGGATGAGGAGTTTGGGAGGAATCTGAGTGTGAAATGGAGGGAGAGTAAGAAATTGTTTTGGAAGGAGGTAAAGAAAGTAAGGCAGTGTGAAAGGGGAAAAAGTAGGTGAGTGAAAGATAGGAATAATAGATTGTTGGTGGAGAAGAGAGAGAAACTGAGGAGATGGAAGGAGCACTTTGAGGATTTGTTGAATGTGGAGAGTGAGAGCAGTGTGAGTATAAGTGGTTGAGGAATGGCTGGGAGAAGAAGAGATGAGAGGAGGGAGGAAGAGATCAGTAGGGCGGAAGTAGTGGAAGCGATGAAGAATATTAAGTTGGGAAAGGCCCCAGGAATTGATGGAGTGTGTGGTGAAATGCTTAGGTATGGGGGTGAGATTGTTGTGGAGTGGATATGGAAGTTGTGTAGATTGGCTTGGGAAGAGGGAAGGGTTCTAGAGGACTGGAAATCAGGTATAATTGTTCCTTTATACAAAGGAAAAGGAGAGAGAGAAGTATGTGGTAACCATAGGGGTATTTCCCTACTTAGTGTGACTGGTAAAATATATGGTAGAATACTCATTGATAGGGTTAGGCATATGACAGAGGAGCTAGTTGGAGAAGAACAAGGGGATTTAGGAAGGGAAAAGAGTGTGTAGATCAGATATTTGTTCTAAGATGTTCAGTGGAGAAGTATCTAGAGAAGAGAAGGAAAGTGTATGCTGCCTTCATGGACTTGGAGAAAGCTTATGACAGAATAGATAGGCATGGTATGTGGAAGGTATTAAGAATATATGGAGTGGAGGGGAAATTGTTGAGTGCTATGAAGAGTATGTACGAGGGAGCTAGGGCTGCGGTGCGAGTGGATGGTGAGGTGAGTGAGTTCTTTGATCTCAATGTGGGACTGAAACAGGGTTGTGTGATGTCTCCATGGCTGTTTAATATATACATGGAAGGGGTTGTAAAGGAGGTGCAGGGTAGGGCAGTGGATGTGGGGGTGGCTCTAATGAATGAGGGTGAGATTTGGAAGCTTCTGGTGTTGCTGTTTGCTGATGATACAGTACTGTTGAGTGAAGATGAATGGGAGTTGCAAGGTTTGGTGAATGAATTTGGGACAGTGTGTAGGAGGAGGAATCTGAAAGTTAATGTAAACAAAAGTAAAGTTACGGTGTTTGAGAGGAATGAAGTCACAGAGTGTGCAGTGAGGTTGGATGGTGAGGATATGGAGAATGTGAGTGCATTCAAGTACTTGGGTAGTGTGATGAGTAAGGATGGAACTTTGGGGGATGAAGTGCGTGAAAGGGTACAGCAGGGAAGGAAGGTCGTTGGTACACTGAAAGCAGTGATGAGAAATAGGGAGGTGAGTATGGAAGTTAAGAAGTCACTGCATGATAGTATTGTGATCCCTACCCTGACGTATGGAAGCGAGGCATGGACCTTGCAAGAGGGGAACAAGTCAAGAGTGAGAGCAGTGGAAATGAGTTACTTGAGAGGAGCATGTGGAGTGACGTGGAGGGACAGGTTGACGAATGAAGAAGTGAAGGAACGATGTGGGGTGGATGTGGATGTGGTTGAGAAGATTAGGAGAAATACACTGAGGTGGTTTGGACATGTGAAGAGAATGGAGAATGAAAGACTGACTAAGAGGGTGTATGTAGGTGAGGTGGAGGGAGGGAGAGGGAGAGGTAGACCGAGGATGAGGTGGAGGGATGGAGTTGAGAGGTATATGAGGGAGGGGGGGGTGAGTTGGGGGGAGGGTAGTCAAATGGTGGGTGACAGAGCGACTTGGAGGCGTTTTGTCTGCAGCCACCCCTTTGCGGGATTAGGGCGTCAGGCTATAGATAGATAGACAGTAGAATTAGAGGATATGTAAACAGCACAGATATGTTTAGTCAGAAAATGACAGGAAAGCCGAAGCCAGAGAGTAGAGGATTCAGAGGAATCAAGTTCAGGAAAATGAGAGCAAGATAAGTTGTTGCGTACATGTACACAAGAACCGCCTTTGGCTTTGAAATGAGTATAGAGAAAGTAGGAGGATACAGAAAAGAGTTTACTATCAGTTGCCTCAGACAGCTGAGTCTCAGTCAGGAAGAGAAGGTGAGGTTTAGAGGAGGAGAGGTGGTGCTCAACAGAACGAAAATTAGAGGAAAGGCCACGAATATTGCAGAAATGAAGAAGTAGTGAGTCAGACAGTGGTTCCAGGCATCTCCTTGTCCTTGAGTCGATGCCGGAAGAGGGGTGGATGGTGAGGGCATTTTTGGTCCCTCTCCCTAGGGACTCCGAGGCTTGTTTGAATAATGACATTTTTTTTTTTTTTTTTCAGTGTTGAAAAGGAAGTGTAGTGTGTACTGTGCTTGTAGTTTGGTGTTGACAATTGGAGAAACTTGTATTGCAGAACATGCTTGCCTAGTCTCTGTGTTACTGAGACGCTAAAAAAGTTCAGCAAAGGGGGATGGTAAGGAATTGGTCCCGAGGGCTGATAAAACGGGAGCTCCAGCTCTCTCTGTCATCAGCTTTCCATACACCTTGGGAGTACTGCTCTACTAGACTAGTGCTGCAGTCTACTCCTCCTTCTGACTACTATCCTTACTACCCTTTCTTCTGACACCATTTCCCCTTTCTCTCAACCATTTTACTTATTCCCCCGACCAAAGAAATGATTTACCTCTCCAACTTCTCTTTCTCGTCTCTTCCACTCCTACATCCTCCGTCAGTTCCACCTCTCAACCTCTCTCATTCCTATTACACTCTCTAACTCCTACATCCCACCTTACCCCCTCCATCTCCACAACTTTACTTCAATTTCCGATCTTTTATTTCCCCTTCCAGGCTCTGATGAGACTGGCGTAGCTTGTGCTGTGAACCCTGATCGATGCGATGCAGCTGCAGTGTCCACTCAAAAGCAAAACCTCATATTTCCCTGCACCTCATCCTGGGGAAGAATCTTTGTCCGACCAAGGCGAGATGTCTGTTCCTTAAAGATTTGAATTTCATAAAAACAGACTTTACCGATCTACCAGAAGACCCGCCGACATGTCGTAAAAATATCCCCATTAATAACAATACACCAATCCTGTATGAGACAGCCCTAGCATGTATTCAATATGAACGGTGGGTGTCAGCGCCAAAATGGTGACATGTGGAAGTGTATGGTATGTAAGAGGACTGCTGGGCCTTGGGAGCATATGCCCAGAGTCGGACACATAAAAAAAAAATAATTACCCAGCCTCAGGAAACACTCTGCATTATACTAAACCCTTCACAGGATGGCGCCTTGTTTCCTTACTACCTCCAGTTTATATCAGCCAGCTCATGGAAGACTTCTCTTAATGAAGGGCGAGAAGTAATCTCCAGTGACCCAAGAGTACAATGATACATCTCTCACTCCCCTCCCTTCCCCCATCTCTCTCTCTCTCTCTCTCTCTCTCTCTCTCATCAGTTTGCGGTTCATTCTTAGCCAGTCTGTAATAGGGGCTAATGGTAGCAAAAACAGGTCAAGCCGACTCAGTGCCTTCTTTACCCCTGGATAGTTGTTGACTTTATACAAGGGTTTCATTCTCCTCTGTGTACAATATATATAAAATCTAACACAACATCCAGAGAGGGTTGGCTCCAAAAAGACATGTGACCTTCAGTCTTTTAAACGTAATCCAGGAATTTCCAAATGAACGGATCTTGAACTTTGTTTTTCTTTCGTTCAGTTTTCTTTGACAAAGGCAAATTTTCCAAGCTTGCAACCTTAGGTTCTCTCTTCATGCATAAAAATGTCTATCCCTCTCCCTCCAGGACAAGACAACTTCTTTCATATTCTCCTTCACTGACTTTTTTTTTTTTTTTTTTTTTTTTAAGGCATCATTTTCTTGCTAATGCCCAATTAAAAAAAAATGAATCGGCTGAAGCAATGCTTTCACAGCTGTAGCGTCAAAGGCAATCTCTCAGACTTTTTCAGTGCGATGGTCGCAGTCGACATCTTATGCCTCCATCAGACCTTCGGTTCAGTTCCACTTGGAGAGGGACAGTTAAGAGGGAGCGACAGGGTCATGTTTTCTTGCATGTTTCCACTCTTTCCAGGCTCACTGGAGGGCATATACAGATTCTCTCAAGAACAAAAACATCATCGATTACCATATTTGGAAAGTATTTCACACTTTACACTTCAAAAATTTTCCGATTCTATAAACATGTAGTGCGCTCCGCATTCCAGCAGCTTCATAGTAACCATCATCATACCATCAACTCACAGTCTTTTCTGGATTTTTCTTCTGTCAATAACCACTAGTATAAATCCCAACTCTCTCTGGAATTCTCATCTGGCAATAACCACCGATATAAATTCCAACTTTCTCTGGAATTTTCATCTGGCAATAACCACCAATATAAATTCCAACTTTCTCTGTCCGGCACACATAGGTGTTGACATTTTTCATCCCCCGGTCCGCTCTCACTCGTGAAGTAAAAATACATTTCACCATTTTGTGTGCTGTTGTATCTCTGACTTATTTTCAGCAAAATTGTGTGCGAAGGGACCGAGCAGAGGGTTGATAAACAACAAAACTAGTTTCCGTGTCTCCGTACCTTCTTATGCGTCTGTCTGTCTGTCTGTCTTTCTGTCTGTCTCTGTCTGTCTGTCTGTCTGTCTGTCTCTGTCTCTCTGTCTCTGTCTGTCTGTCTGT